>NW_009222800.1:0-87277 GCF_000690835.1 Fulmarus glacialis | reverse complement strand
CCCAAACTATTCTATGATTCTATGAACTCTGCCCTACCTGGCCCATCTCGTATCCTTACTGGATGTAGGGAGATCTGAGATCTGGCACAAGAAGTACTTCTAGCAAGGGTGGCCTAGGATGTGGCAGGGTCCAGGCATGTTTGAACTCACTCATATGTGTGCCCCATGGTCTCTCTGTCACAAAACCCACTGGATCTAAAGTGTATGAGCAAAATTAGTCTGGGTCTGTGATGTCTCTTCACTTCCAGCAAACTCCGGAGTGCAATTTAAAGCTTCCTCTTAGAAAAGACTGTAGGATATGGATGCAAATTTAGCATGTCTGAAAATGAGAAAACCCCCAAAGCTGTACAGCACTCCCAGTGTGACACCAGAGGCCAAAATCCTCACCAGGTCTGCCTCTATAGACCAGCATACTTGAAATGGGATGTGGGAGCTCTTGCCCTGACATCTTCCAAGTCAATCTAGAGGCTAAAGCATTCCACCCACATATAACCTGCAACGCAGCATGCAGCATGGTTCCTTCCACCACAGTGTTTCAGTTGCAAGAACGAGGCAATAGACACAGGTCAAAATATCTGTAAAGGAGACAGTAAGGGATTCTTTGTTTTATACCCTTGGACTCACATCCTTTCACTCCCTCCTTCACATACAAAATAATGCTGTCCATGAATCTTCCCATAGTCATCCCTTCAGAGATTTCCACTGCGCTTCTCTGAACATTTCCTCATTGTTGTGTCCATTTAGATACGAGATAGGTTAAGGGGAACATGACATACAAAATGAGCTTGTGCTTTTGACAAACTAAAGATAAGCCTGTACCTTTTGCCCCAATTCACTCTTTCAATACGCTTCTTGTTAGTAGGCAAATCAGTCCAGATGTGACTTGGGTCTGTGCAGACATGAATCTCCAAGTTAAAACTTTTCAATTCAGCAATCTAAAACCTTGGGGAATAGAGAGACCATTATACACACTTTAATTCTTGAGGCCCTTTTTGCCTAGTCTGAAATCCCTGTTTGTCTCTCACTTTCTGCACAAGAGGATGGTACTCCCTGTAGAAACAGAAAATGGGCAGAACTGGAAACAATGGATGCTGACAAGCACACTATCATTACAGGTATTTATGTGCTGAGTATCAAATTGATAGTACCTTCATTTGTAACTTGCTCATCTGTTCACTATTATCAAATGAGCTCAGAAACCAGAGGAGATTTAAGAGCGACAGAGGGTAATTACACACTTTAGGAGAAGATATTTTTCACCGTGGGTTTAGAACATAACAACCTACTAAAAAAAAAAAAACATCAGAAAGAATGTGGGTATTTCCGTTCAGCTACGTTGCTGTCCTCAGAGAGCAGACTCATTAAAAAATCTACTTTTAACTTTGATTCTAACTAAACGTACAAAAATTGCAAAGGCTACAGAAAGTTTTTCCCTTAAATACTTAGCTCTGCTTAATGCAGATTTTTTAAAATCCTGTATTTAAATAGTGAATTTGTGTTGTTGGTCAACAATCTTAAGATTTTTTATTTTGTTGAGTGATTTATCTGTTTACTTTCATAACATCCATCTGTACAGGAATTTGTCTAGTCTAGCTGTAAAGTGTCTCTGGGTGTTTTACTTGATCTAGCATCAAAAAGCTAAATATTTTATAACACTGAAGTCAGCACTGGAAAACATGTATATTGAGGACGAGGATCAGCAACAATGGATAAGAAAAGGTGTGGGGGAAAACTAGCAAGCTGTTCTATCCATATTACTACCTGAAATTACGAGCTCCAGCTTAACAAGGAAGGTGTCAGAAACTACTCCTTTAAGAAAAATGTAGCATATTGTTATTCCTGGTCCTGTGCAGTGAGGTCCTCCAGTGGCAACTCACCTTTAGTTCGAAGTTTCCATTTCACATGCTGAGCAAAGTTTTACTCTTCAAAGGAATCCTGCAGTTCCATACTGCCACAGAGAGAGCTAGCATCATCTGGCTATTGCCTTTTCATACAGAGGTTCAAGTCATTTGCCTGTTCCTCTACACACCATGCCTGCAGCCTAGCCAAAACTCACGGGAAAATATATGTATGTCATTCTGCCTGAAAAAGCTACCCAGAAAGCACAGAAGTCCCTGGCCAAGGGTAATTTCACCTTATGTTTTTTGCTACCCTGATCAAAAGCTTATTGCTTTTGTCTTAGTGTAGGATGTGTCTGCAAAAGCAACATACTACAGAACTACAGCCGGAAAAATACCAACATTTGCCTCACAACATTAGGAAAAAAGAAAGCAGACTCAACAGCAACATCGACCTCCTAAACTGATTGAACCAGCACATAAACACCTCCAGATGACTGTCATTTTATAACCCTCCAATTACCACAGACATTCTCTTCTCTGCAAATCTCCACTACCTCCATTTCATATCACACAGGACCGTGTTGCTAAGATTCTGCCATAAGCAGCAGTCTCGACATGGTACCAATGACCACAAGAAGATGGTATCTGTTTGCCTGGCAAAGATATTTAGCACCTGTCATTTGGAATACTTTCTCAATTTGTGCAGGGTCCAATGAGCTAACGCCATGATTTGAATTCAAGGAATAATCAGAACCATGTTTCAGATAATCATTTTTCAGCTACAAAAACTTTCTTCAACTGTTTCTGAAGCAGACATGAAAAACTGAATATTTCCAAAAAATATTTCCTCCCTTCTGGGAGGACTTGTGCTCAGTGTGTGTATGGGTACTTGTACATGAGTTAACTGTATGGTCCCATTTCAGAGTGAGGCCAAAAGGACTTTGTTTTCGGTCTTTTCCTGGTTGTTGCTAATCCACTGCAAATGGAATAGCCTGTCTTCTCCTATCTCCTCATCTTCAGAACTCTCTAACCCAACCTGATACTGGTGGCAAACTAACTTAATAAGATGATGTATATGTATTTCTGGATCAAGATAAAGTAAAACGTTAAAAGCATTTATTGTGTTGAAATTTTCTATGCCAATTTTCTGCTAAGAAGGAGAGATTCAAAAGGTCAGGGCTTTTGCAGTACAGAGTTAGTGGTATATTAGTTACAGTAATTCAGCCTGAAAATTCCAGGAGAAACAAACACAATGGAATGCCATGAATTACAGGAGGAGACCACAGCTTTAATCAGCTCTTGGGAAAAGAGAAACATGCATTTGGTTATTGACAGTTGATAAACTGAATTATGAGGTTTGAAGAAACTAGGACAAAGAAGGAGTTCTAGGATTTTTTTCTTTAAGTAAATAAGCTTTTGTTTTCTTACTTTTTTTTCCTAATTACAGAGACTTTTTTTCCTATTTATTATACTGATAGACTTTCAAAACTGTTACCACTGTTCCTAGCATTCAGGTTTTTCAGACCCTCACTGGACTGTAAAGGCTGGGAATAAGTGATGTCTTGAAATAAAATTGAGGAAGCAGAGGAGATTCTGGGAGGGGTGTGATTGATTCTGTACAGTGAAACTGTACTGATTACACAAAGCTCTTAAAATCCAATCTTGAAAGTCTGATTGAAGCTTTTAAAAGACAACACAGTCAAGGCTTCTAAATCAGCTTACTGTGTCTGTTTTCAGGAGCCACCAATTTTCACAATTCCATCATTGGGGAACTTGCCCCTGAATTTTCCTCTTTGTACAAAATTCTGCTCCAAAATTTAAGTCTTTATTAAAAAATAAAGATCAGCCATAACAGTGTAATCCCATTCCTTCTCTTTCTCCACATCACCATTATCATCATCATATTAAGCAAACGCAAAGTAACCACCGAAAACACAAGCAATGCATTAATTAATGTAGTATTTGAGTTTGCATAGAGCCTGAAACACGAGCTTGGAGGGGTATAAAGTGTCCCATTCATTTCCAAGGTTTGATTACTCTACAACTCTAAAGCTAGCATGTTGATGTTACATTAAATTGCTGCTGATTATATCAGAGAATTTCACAACGTTGAACAACCTCCTATGACTGTCCAGGCTGAAATATGAGAGGTCTAAAGAGAGAGAGCAAGCAAAACCAACCTTATTTATCAGTGTTTTTTTAAAAAATCTCATTATTTTCAAGCCAATCTAGTGATTTTTTTTTTTTTCTTTTTGAGTTTGGCTAGTATTTCCAAATGTTTCATCAACATTTTCTGCCTTGGCCAGAAGCATTAGAAACTCACACACAATACCAGAAGACAAGTGTGTGAACGCCAGAAAATGAAACAAATAAGAAACTATGGCCAAATTCAGAAACAGCACAAAGACATTAAATGAGGAAAACAAGTCAGTTTGACCATCTTTTGTTGGTATTATCTTATAGTAATTAATACCACAGGACAGGCATTTTTGTTTTGAATAAGGTTTCTTTACTTGCAAAATACCAGCATATGACAGCTGTCGTTTTCTCCTCTTTAAGTAATGCTGCCACAATTTCCTATCATGTAATTGCCCTCACAAGCAGGTACCAGAATAACACGGGACAAAGAGTTTTGCCATGTTCCTTTGTAAGACATTTGAGTCAGAGGTTAAAGAAATCACTGCTCCAGAGGCTCTTAAACATGTCATTGTCATAATATAAAAACTGACTTACTAACTTAGATTATTTGGAGAGTTAAGTGCTTGTGTTATTGCAAATTAAACTAATTAGTATCATTTCCTGACAGCTGCAGTGAGCGATAGCAATTCCATGATCTTTTCTTCAGCCGCTCATGTGGGATGAAGAGAAGTGTGGAGACAGCTTTGTGATTTAATGGAATGGGATCAGTTTATCATCGTAAGAGCACATCATTCCATTCTTAGCACAGCTCTGCTGCTTCCTCTGCTCCCTCCCGGTTCATCAGCTATTATTGCACTATTAACTTATTACATGGAAGCCAGGGTAGACAGATGCAAGTTGCTGGGAACTCTGCAAATAGCCAGACAAAAAACCGCGCTGGAATTTGCTTGCAGTACCTCCCCCTTTTGGAACTGTTGTAGATTATATTCACCATCCTTTTAACCAAAATTGTAGCTGCCAGTAGAAGATACAAGAACTCATTTCAATACCACAACTGGTTTAATTGTTATAAAGGCAGATCTGCAAACTAGCACTGATTGGAGTCTCTAAGTTATATGAATAATTGCATAAAAGGAAAAGTTACAGTATGTAATTGGCAGGCATTTAGCAAATCACTCACATTTATCATGTGTGGAAAATGTGTACCAATCGTGGTGGTAAAACCATTGTGCTTACTTCTATCCAGAATTTCCATAAGATTACATGAGGAACAATAGCAGACAGTCCCAACAAACTCTTATAAAATGTCATCCTGAAAACTAAAGGTAATCTGATCAGTAAGGAAAAGTCTAAGATTTCTTTAGATGAGCCAGAATGAAATAAAACTCTTGTCCATCTCCCACTTCACAGAAGCCCACACAAATGGATGAAATTACTCTGAATTCAATTATTCTGGAATTCTAACTTTCTAGAGACCATTGGGTCATGCTTGAACTTTTTCATTAGATCGCTTTGGTCAGATTCGTGCTCTACTTATATTACTAAACTGGCTCCAAAGGTTTGCTCTATCTTGGAGTCATTGGAATAGACTGTAGCTTTGTGGTTCACAGACTGGATTAATGTTTTCAGCTACTAATTAATTGCTGATCACCAGCATGGAAATTGAATTATCTATAATCATATTAAAATATGGGGTTTTGTTCCCCTCCTCCATGAATCATTTAGCTTAGAAAGTCTTGATGGAAAGAAATGCATATTTTTGAGACAATACAATACTTTAGTAAAAAGCTAAAAGGGTTGGAGAAATGAATCCTCTTCCTCATTGCTGAGCAGAAATTAATCCATAATGCCATCTATGTAATGTCTCAGTATGGTCTCTGTTAGCACAGGGTCTGAGTACCTTCCACTTTTTATGCATTTATTTTCAGAATACTCCACAAAATGGGGAATTTCTATGGTTTCCAATGATCATTTGTCAAAAGAAGAAGTAAAGAACAAAAAGACAGAATTCCTCAAGGCAGCAGTGGAAATGTGTGATAAAACAGGGAATTAAAACTGCTTCCTCCATGTGCCAGATTTGTATCTGTAACCACATCATTTTTCATACCTATAATCAAGATGGCAGTAACAGACAAGGTCCATTAAGGGAGAACTAGCTGTGGAGCCAGTTTTCACTCCCTGGTTTCAGGGACCTTACACATTCTGAACCAGCAAGTATTCTCCATGGCCACGTAGAAAACACCTCTTTCTGAGCATCTTACACTTCCAGTCATTATTTTTCCATTAGGACTGATTCCCATCACCCATTTTTTTTCTTATGTTTTACCAGGGTAAAACATAAGCTTACATTAAAGCTGAGCCAATCTAGCTGCTCTCCATTGCTGAAAAGATGCTGCTCCTCGTACATCCACCTGACTCCTCTCTGCCACTGCTCTTGACCACACAGCCTTCTCTCTTTCTGGGCCAAGGACCCTTTGGTGGACTCCTCGGTGAGCTAATTCACCTTGCTGGCTTCGCAGAAAACCATTTGCCTTTTTTTTTCCCCTTCACAAAATGCATTCCCAATTACTCTGTCACACAATCCAACTCTTCACTTGAGACAATGTGTTCATTACCATGAGATCTGATGCCTTGCGGTCTCCAAGAAGTTGAACGGTTGGTGAATACCTTTGAGCTACTCTGGAAACCGTGTTTCAAGTCCTGCTCTGCTGACCTCCAAAATGGTCCCAGTGCAGTTTGGAGAGCAGATTTAGCAATACTGGGCAGCACACAAATAAACCACAAAGGAAGCAAACTCACTTACAGTTCTGCCCAGCAGATTGTCAGGGGAGTCAGCCAATTCTTTCTTGATTCAATTTTTTTTCTCTAAGTGGAAATTCTCCCCACAGCATGCAAAACAGATCACATATTTTAGAAACACCTTGCATGGCTTTGAGTTTACTTTCAAATTGGCGGTCTTAAGTTTATCACAGGCCATTTGGAAATGGATCAGCTGGGGTCCAAAAAGTGTGAACATGCCCAGGATAGATCTAGGTTTAACAAATGTATGCAATAACGTTTAAAAAACACACTCAAAAGCCAAACTCCCATTACTGTTGTCTAGCTGCCCAGATCTAAACAAAAACTTAAGGCAGCAGAGGGGAAGGAAAGAGCTAATCTACACTTTGCCCTCTGCCCTGGTCTTAGACATCATTTCCAGAATGGTGCAGCCACTTTTTCCATACTGCCAGCATCGAACTAATCTGTTTTCCTTAATTTTAGTATTAGAATCAATTTCATTTATTTTCCAAATATATTACACCTGCACTAACCACACAGCAATGTTATGAGCTACTTCACACTGTTCTTTCCCTTTCTTTGTATGTACACAACACAAAGGTTTGTGGATTTCAGCTTCCATGCCCTGCCTCTCCCCACTTTTCCACTTCCACCAGCAGCCAGGTTTGTGGAGATGCACAACTGGAAGGAATGACACAGGCTCTGGGGTAACTCCTGCAATAGCTCTGGCCATCTCTGCACGTTTGATGCTTCTCTGCAAGTCCAAATACAAGTGAATTTCTAGAACTTGATGCCAATTATTCCTAAGGGTCCCTCTCAGTTTAGGTTCCTCTGACTATTCAGGAGGCAACTCCTCCTCAGTCTCTGATAACCTGAGTAATTCAAGTAGCTGTCTGGATCCAAAATACATATGAAGAGCTTGTACTAGACTAAAATACCAAATCACAATCTTTTCATTCTGAAGTCAGATTTCACAGTATCATCAGCGAGGCCACTCTAGTGTGTGAGGGAAACCCCCCTGCTCTCATTCATTTTCTTAGTCATTCATTAGAAGGTATGATTTAAAACAAAAAAACATATTGGTCTCACAGGGAAATTCCCCTTGAAAGACAAGAAGCTTGTGCTGTTACACCAGATCTTAAGACATAGATGGCTCCACTAAAAATTTTCTTGGGTAACAGAAACCTTTGTGTGGCCTTAATGATAGGACTGATTAAAAATACCAGTTATTTTCATCTGAAGAGCTTAATTAGGATTAAAGACAACAATAAACAGTAACAGTAAATCTTTCCAAGATAGTACAGTTCTTCTCTCTGCATAAACTGCTACAGGGTAGCTTGAAAAATGCCTGCTTCTTTCCTTCAAGTATTAAGGGATTGGTTCAATTAAGGCAAAAGCATTTTATATAAAGCAGCTACACCTACCATGGAGGCCTTCAGGATGAGTCTCAAAAATGAGAGGATATCCTCAAAATGTTTCTTAATGCAGTTCTGATGCTATTTCATAATCTCTGTTGCTTTATAAGAGGCATTTGGTCAGAGGCCCATGGAAGATAAAGGCAAATAAACAGGCTGTAGTTATTGCTACTAGGGCCAATATATTACACTTTTCAGATACACCAAGTGGGAGAGGTTATGCACTTTAAAATCTACATTTGTTTAACTGAGTGGGCCAGCTATGAACAGTAGAAGTAATCAGCACATTTTAGACAAATTTTAAGTTAATTATTTTAACTGAATATTCAAGGTCTTTAGGCAACTCCTTCTTAAGAAAAATAGTATGTCTCAAAAAGTGATGATATAAATCATGCAGTGTTAGAATGGATTGTATATTGTTATCTAACAAAGCTCTTTCACTGTGAAACCCTTGCTCAATTCGTCAGCCAGAACAAAACCTATCTTATCACCCAAGCAACCAGAAACAATACTCAGCCTTGGTCAAACCAGAGGTTTAATATTAGAGATGGGTGAACCTCTCTAAGTTTGTGATTTTGGGAAATTCTTAAGACTTACTTTACAGGGCTGACCCAACTAAATGGGAGTGGGATTTTCTTTTCCTGTGTTTTAAAAGCCATGCACTGCGGGTTTTTTCCTCCTTAAAAAATGTATTTAAATACCTACATCAAAACTTTCCTCTATTAGAGACATCATGAAAACAGAAATGAGAGTACCTTATATCCTCTAGGACAATATCTATTACGGACTACCCTTCATGCTTGCTCCTTTTCCCACACTGGTTTTCCTGTTCTGGCTCCTCTCCGCCCCTTTATTTCCACACTGTTACCTTCTCACTGTGCTCTCCTTCTTCCATTCTCTACTTCACTGTTCTTAATGGACCATTTTTCATTTTTCCCCAATAAGTGTGTATAAAAGGTAGACCAAAAGGTATGTAAGAACAAACCAGTTTCAGAATCAGCGATGTGCAAGCAAGTCTGGATTTTAACTGAAAGAGTTTGCCTTCATTGTTTCCAGCAATGTGATTCTATTTTAACTTTCTTATCATCAAACTTCACTCACAGTGAAGCAACACATCCCTGCAAAAACTATTAAAGTACTGTCAGTAATAGGGACTTTGCCCCACAGCTTTCTCATGAATGAAACCGCGACAACGGCTGTGAAGTTTGAGCAAGACCCTCCTGCTGTAGGCAAAGCCTACACAACTCTGGCATTTTGCTTTCTGTCTCCTCACAGGTCCTCAGAACTGTGCCTGCGTGTCCAATTTGTTTTAGTGATCTACTAACTTGTGAGAAGTTTGCTACTGGAGCCAGTCAAGGTGTCTTTTAATGTGAGTAGTAAACACACCTCAGTGTTTCCAGACAGCAGATAGGAAGTTAACATCAAAATCAACTGAGTCATTGCTGATACAAACTTGGTACAATACTTTAAAAATGTATCCCAGAAGCAGGAGTAGTCTGATTTTAATTTCAATCCAACTTTTAAAAATACATTTTTTATGAACTATAGCTCATATAATTCTAGATGTCTTAAATTACTATAAGCTTTAGAAAACAAGTAATATTTCAACATGACACATCATGGAAAAGCACTCAGTGAGGGTCTCTAGCTTTCAAAACTGACTAGTGATTTTGAGTATCTGATCTGATATATCTGAAAGGAGATTGATTTTAGTAAGTTCTAGAATCCATCATCAAAGGCAAGCTTGCTTAAGACATCTCAAGACAGTCTTTTGCAATCTGATTTCCAAAAGTTCTTGAAGATTAGTGACTTGATATCCTAGATGGAGACAGGCACTAAAAACATACAATAATTACCTTGAGATCACTAGTTCCCGAGAATATTTAGACAGAGCAATCCTTCATAGGCTTTTTGAGGGGCATAATCTCAAGACTGTAGTCTCAAAATGATTGAAGCTGCAAGATCTGGTGAACACAATGTTTCTTTATGGATTGGAAAAAATAAACAGAATTGGGTTTCCTTACCAGAAGCACATTGCCATTTCTGTATTATAAGATAAATTAAACTAAAGAAGTCAGCTATTGACTTCTCAGGTTACAAGGGTTACCACAATAACAAAACAAAGCTCACACTGCTGATCTATTCCAGGGGTTACGGCCAGTACTGTCTGGAACGATAGCCACAGCAGAACCCACATGGTGCAGCAGGGATGTGCTTCTTAAAAAAATATTGCTCTGCAGAATTTGTCGTGATCCAGTGGCAGACATCCCTGAGACATATCGTTCCCTCGTGACAAATATTGTCTGTTATTCAATTAACACATCTTTAAACTGAGAAGACAGGCTCTTGGCAAGAGGCATTTGCATTGTGTAGTTAAACAGATAAAATAGTTGCTTGCCTTGTTACAGAAAAATACTCAGCGGTAGAAGTGTGCGCCCCTCCCAGCTGACAGCTTCTCTACACCAGGGTGCTACTCAAGCATCGACAGCATTGGATGCTCCACACCAATACAGAATAGGACTTGCAGTGGCCTGACACAATTGTGTACAAGTTTGCATTGCTGCATTAGTGCACACCAAGAGCTGTAAACTGCATGCTGTCAGCTGTAGAAAATGCCATTTATTCTTCCTCAGCTTTCCTACCAGCAGCCCACACTGCGCCTTCGGAGAGTTATACAGGATTTTGCCACAGACCCTTCCTCTGACCTGAGTGAAAAGCATGTGTCAAAAGCTCATGCAGCACAGCTAGCCCGGTACTCCTCGCTTTTACTTTCAACATCAGAGCTCCACATTGTCACAGCTTAAAGCAGGACTGCAAACACACACTAAAAATGCATGTCAACATTCAAGAAAAGGAAAAAAGGAAGAAAGGAAGAAAGGAAAAAAAGAAAGTAGTCACAACAGTGAAGCTGCTGCCTGTTAGTCATCCCAGTCAGTAATTTAGAAACAATAAGAAAACACTTGACCAGAGAATTACAGTGTGGTTGTCTGATCCTCAGTGAGCATCCCACTGCCAAAAGCTCCCTTAGCATCTGACAAAGCCTTCAGAATCCCTTCTAGGAGAGCGTATTTCTGTGATGTGCCACACAAATCTTCCTTTCTGAAAGATCTTCATTTAACATCCTTGATTCCAGTCAAGAATAGTTTTTTCTCATTCACTTTCTTATTCTTCTGTCTTCCTTTATAAGCAGGAATTGCTTATAAAATTGCAGGAAAGCAGTTTACTCCAGGAATCTTTTCCTGTAAAAAACAGGATCTGCAGTTTACTGCTTTGATGGTGAACACTGTGAAGTAGGCAAGCCTCAGCCCAAACATAGTCTGTGGTCTCCATGAAATGCCATCAGTGTCTCCCAGGGAGGTCATTCCCACCACTGCAGCACATGCAAGTCAGTTTGGCAGCAACAGGCTGGTTTTATTTGGACATGGCAGGTACGCAGACTAATCCCCATGCTCTACAAGCTTAGAGTCAGTATCTTACACCTTTTTTCAGACCCAGGGTAAGGAGCCACTCCTGCAGACATCCTTTCAAACCCATAGTGGTGTGCTCTGCCCCCCACCCCCAACTCTTTCTCTCTCCCCCTCAGGCAGGAGATGTTGATGTACCAGAACAACCTCTCCAGTCTCCTGCCCTGGCCACCCTCTTTTTTACCTCTTCCCCATCAACGGTTGGACTTGATGATCTTAGAGGTCTTTTCCAACCTTAATGATTCTGTGATTCTATGATTCTATGATCACCACACTACTGCTAACAGCAAACATCCTTCTGGGCTAGGCTGCAATGAACGCTTTTCTCCACTGTGAAACGAAGGGCAACGAAGCTGGTGAAGGGTCTGGAGCACAAGTCTTATGAGGAGCGGCTGAGGGAACTGGGGCTGTTTAGCCTGGAGAAGAGGAGGCTGAGGGAAGACCTCATCGCGCTCTACAACTACCTGGAAGGAGGTTGTAGTGAGGTGGGGGTTGGTCTCTTCTGCCAAGTAACAAGCGATAGGACGAGAGGAAATGGCCTCAAGTTGCGCCAAGGGAGGTTTAGACTGGACATTAGGAAAAACTTCTTCACTGAAAGAGTGGTCAGGCCTTGGAACAGGCTGCCCAGGGAAGTGGTGGAGTCACCATCCCTGGAAGTATTTAAAAGACGTGTAGATGAGGCGCTTACAGACATGGTTTAGTGGGCATGGTGGTGTTGGGTTAACGGTTGGACTTGGTGATCTTAGAGGTCTTTTCCAACCTTAATGATTCTATGATTCTATGAAACCAAACACTTTAAGAGGCTGAGGCAACTGCTGTGGATATAGAACCTTATATGAACGTGCTCTTCGATCCATCACACCTTCTCTTACCTATACTTGCAGATTTGGATTGCTTCCTATTTTATCTTAACTTCTAAAACATTTAACCGCTAGCTAACTTGTTAGCCATTTATTTAGGCACACAAACCCAGAAAGGCTACTACTCATAATCAAATAAATCTTCTGTACTCTTTGCCAAAGGAACATTTTCTCCTTCATTAATCCACGTGTCCCTTGTTTAACTAGCCACTATCAAGCCAAATGTAAAAACTTCTATAGTTATTTCAGAATAACGTGTTTTGTTAGAAAACTCAAAAAAAAATTACATGTACTATTTTATTTAGAAAATTTGGGTTTGCATACATACTTTTCCCATACATGCTACTTTTTAGAATAAGAATCCTTCTGCACAGGGGCTACTTTTCTATGCTACAGTTGGTCAGAAACCCAGAGAATGAAAAATCCTGACATTCCAACAAACTCAATCAAATAAAATAATTTTAAATTCTATTCTAATTCTAAAAAATTCTGTAACCCATCTTCAGTCTGGAGAAAAGATAAACTTCTACCAATATCTTTCTTGTAAGGATCTGTAATCTTAAATATTGGCGTTAAAAGAATCAGAAAAGAACAGATTTCTTCTAGATTTCTATGACTGATTCTCTACCTGCTAGCTACTGCATTTCCTTATTTATAGAGTTCAAGTTTTTCAGATCAGGTGGCTACTTTGTTTCCTTCCTTTCAGTGCTCTAATACTTACATACCATTCTACTATTTTAAAAGAGAATGGTGAGAAGGGCAGGTATTTATGAATACCTGGGTTGTGATCTTCATCAGCTGTTCACTTGGCTTTCGTGTTAGTTACATTCTGCTTACAGAACATCAATTTGCTATTTTAATGATTTAAATAAGAGTAAATGCTATAAGAAGAGTTAGAAAGATACTGGTAGGGATATTTTCTGATTCTATTCCTACTGCTGATCAGGCAAGATTCATTAACCAGTTGTTCTCATAGTGTCTCCAAATAGCAGAAATAGAAGTGGCAGCTAATACAGGAGAAATTAAATTTATTCTGAAAGTGTTAGCTCTAAGATAGCATGTCTCTTCACACTACTCTACGTACCTCACTAATGTTCAAACAGCCAACTTAGGAAATGCCAGGTTATTTTTAGAACAACAACAACAACAATAATAACTATTCACAACATGCAATCATGCAAACTGAATAAAACGATGCTAGTCCCGGATTAGTGAAACTTGACTCCTGTTAAGATTGCTCTTTTTGTATCTTACTGCTTCAGTATGGCACTATGTCTTAGGCAGATACAGCCCAGGTCAGTGAGGAGGGTTTTCTGCTGCTGCAGTACATTGCAGTTTGGTAGTGTGGCAGCATGATGCATTGTAAGGCAGATTACTGTGATTTGCCACTGTGTGATTCACAGATATGATTGCATCTCATTTCAGAACTAAGTGGAATCGTCTGCCCCTTTGTATTCATTCAAAAGCCACGCAGCGACTCTCAAATCACGGCTGCCTTTACCACCTAAAACATGAAAAGAAGCCAGCTTGTGTTCCAGCAGTAACTTCGCTCTTTGCGCACCAAATTCAGTAACCCACCTGCTCTGGTGTGCATAGCAGTTCCCTTCTTCTCCCACAGACAAGATGAGCACTCAATACAAGAGTCCATTCTCCCCCTTTCCCCGTTGGGCAGTTCCAGATCCTCAGTCTCTGCCCCCAGCCAGCTCTAACAATACAGGTTTCTAGGAGGTGTAAGAAATCCCCTGGCAACATGAAAAGGCTTGGAGTCGGTATGTAACTTTTTCCTTTAATCTTAAATTTAAATAGTAGGACAGTTGTATTTCATAGGTACCGTTATTAGCTGTGTAACAACAAAAGAAGACTGTAAGGCTCAGCTGAAATGAGGTTTCCTCCTACTGAATACCTTGCATCCCCATAGGAAGAGGCAATCCCTGCTGTCAAACGTCACAGTTTAAAAACTTAAGATAAATAAAAAGAGTCTTATCACTGTGCCTTTTTAGATGGCAATAGAGATTAAACAATTTGTCCAGGTCACCTGGGAATTCTGCAGCAGAACAAAAAGAACACAGATCATCTGAGTCCTGGCTCAGCAACTTAACTACAAAGCTTTTCTTCTGTTTAAGTGACCGGAAGCAGTTAAGCCAGTAAGACTTGTTATCTTTATTCAAACAAACCAAAGTGCTTATTTAAGACCATATGTTTTCTGGTGGCTGAAATACCATTTCTGGGGACTTCTCTGCCATGTTATTTTGTAGAGTTTTAATCAGTTTGATGCCAGCAATGATGGGATTTACCCCTCCCCAGAACAGCACAGGGCTCAATCCCAAGAATCCATGGATCTGTGACTGATGTTTGAAAGACTGTACGCTGGATCCTCTATTCCTAGCGCCATCAACCAGAGCCCTGCAGGAGACTGTGGCTTCCCTGGATTGACAGCTGACTGCTGCCAAGGGGAACAAATGCTGTGTATAGATTTGCCTATTTCCTCATGCAAGTCTCTTACCAAGAAAAGGCTCGTTAGGAGGTGGGAGGGAGGGGAGGTTGCTGCAGAAGATAAAAAGAGCAGCACTATCCCACTAATCACATATCTAAAGATAGCATTGCTTGAAACAATGAAGACAGACAGGATAACAACCACCACTACTCATTTCCCTTTCCCAGAACACCTTTCACTGGGAATACATGAGTCACCTGGAATAAGTGTCAGGTCTGTATTGCTGTTACAGGTAGTGCTGGAACACATACAGTAGTAGTTACTATGATTCTCAGTAGTTTACAATGAATAAGAAGCACTCATTTTAAAATTGAACAAAGCAGGCCAAAATTTCCAAGACCAGAGTTTCTTGTGCCACTGCCAGACTAGCTTCAGACCTTCCTGGTGACATGTCAGTCACTAAGGATCCTCATGGCTTAGCATACTGAAAAAGACCTGCATGCTGTTTATTAAAAATCTACAGGCTAGACAATCTAATCAAGGAACTGGCGTGTACTTCAGTGAGCCCCAGCTTCCACCTACCAGAGGACAGCCATGCAGACATGGGAATGTGTAAGTCATAGACACGCAGGGCACATACGATAAACAAGCAATGTGGTATCTACAGTTCAAAGCAGTACATGCTCATTTGTGAACTGTGTATGTCTGAGACCTCCATCCCAGCAGTCTGATTGCTACAGTTTTCATTACTTTTTGTTCATCATCATGAAGCAACAACCTCTAGTGTTTCAGCCTAAGAAACAGTGCAGTTTCCTCTCCACATCAAAGAATCCTCTAATATTAGTGCTTTGCAAAACAGGACATCAACTGCTATCCCAGAACTACTAAAAAGCAAACCAAAAACAAAAGCCAAAGCCTCCACATCATTATACAACTGGAAATATTTTGGTCCCACATGTCAAACAAGCTTAGTTTTGACACAGACTTCTAAAGTTTCCGCTGACTTGGCAATCAACACCCCTGTCTCACAAGCTTCTTAATATCCTAAAATTCCACAGCTGAGCAGCAAGAAATGGTTTGATGAGGGACGATGGATTAATTCGTCTCACATATCTGTTTAAGGGAATAACAGGAATGAAATAATTTAAAGCTAAAGGTCTTTGCATGTCGTTCTTCTGAAAGACTCTTTGTATCAAATGCTATAAATTAATGTTACTCTGCCATCAGTGAGGCTTTTGCAATGTGGCAGTGGCAGCAAATAACATATAATAACTTGTGGTGAACTGTCATGAACATTTAATTTGATGCTAAACATGTTTCCAGCAAGGAATAGACAGAGATGTTTTCTAGGTGTTAAAGTACTTTTGCATCACTGAATTGATATTACAAGTGTCCCATGCCTTCCAGCAGGAGGCTGCAGTATCTGCAACAAATGGATTTTTTTTTTTATCATTGTTTTTGGCACTTTCTAGAGGCCTCATATTCAGCTAATGGCTCTAGCACAAGTTTACAAATCCAGAGGCAGACTGGATGCTAAGAGAACATTGCCATTCCTCCCAGGGAGCGATTGGAGGTCTGTCAGACCAGCTAGGGGCAACACAGAAAACTTTCCAGGAACCCACAGAAGTTTTTATTTTTCTGTAGCCTTTTAACTGTCTGGCAGGAATTGGAAACTCCTGCTTGCATCAGTCCTAAAGAGGGCTCACCCATGCTAGTGCCCTGTGAAGAATGCTGTGAGATCCCAAGAAGACCACAGCTTCACATGCAGGCCATGTGCCCTGGCGGCAGTGGTCTCCACTCCATGCAGATGTTTTAATTTGCCACTCTCAAAGCAGATGTGTCAGAACTCGCAAACTTGGGAGGTGACCACACTTATCTCCCTGAGGGACCAACTGCAGAAGGAATTTGATGAGCAAACTCGTGCTTCTGCTATTGCAGCAGAGAACATGGCAGAGATGCTTCCTCACCTCTTTGCAGTGGCTGTAATCACCACCCTTTAGGTGAATAGGCAGCTACACAGTACTCTCTCCTGCTCATCTTTGCAATGTGATTAGAAATGCAAGGATTTTGTCTTAACACAGTAAGGAAATCACACACAAAGGCTCTACATCAAGGCATTTGAGAATTATGTTCATTACATATCATATAGTAAGATAAATAATCCTCTTCTGAAATGTTGGTTTCTATCTACAGTAACACTGATGTTATGCTTATCAAGAGAACGGTTCTTACAGCACTTTGGAAAAAGTGCAGTGAACAAGCAAAGTGCTACATATTTGCATTCACATATCGTGCTGAGATCCTTGGGTACTAAAAATGCTATAACCATTTTTTTCCAAATATCATCTATTACATCCTTGAAATACAGTCAACCTTGTCCAGAGACTTGGGCAGAAACATAGCAAGCATGAGGTATGTCCCACAGAAATTTATATTCTTATTTCTACGTAGAAGTACGATTTTTCATGTAATTAAAAATAATATTTACCATACTTTCACATGGATATCTGCACCTCAAATAATCTATGCTAAGTCAGAGGGTAAATGGGACTCTGATGGGACTTCCATAAGTATGAAGGCCACATGACCACTGAGAATACACGGCATTGTTCTGGGAAAGAGAGAAGATCTAGAAATGCATCTTATTTTAGGATCATGATCTGTTTGGATTGTTTGAAGGTGCTATGATCCTTGAATACCAAATATATGAAAAGCAGGAATTGAGTTGATACTGATGCAGTGATCAGCATACATACATGCACAAGACACTCCTCCTCTCCTCATTCAGAACTTCTGGAAAGGGATCATCACTGTGAAAGCTAGCAAAGCCCTCATCACTGATGGAACACACTCGAGGAATAACATTTACAAGTGATAAGCCCTACATACATAAATACATATATACATACATACAGTTCTTAACATGTCTGTGTATTTTGGGCTCACTTCTCATAATGTGCTCTCTTTAACTGTCCCTGTTTCAACCATGATTATGCTCAGCAATAGGAGTTCATTTATGTTTGAAAAGTGCTTTTTGGCTGTCACGCTACTTATTGCATCGGGTAACGAGCGCAGCTTTTATCTTTTCATTCTAGTTGGACTTCTCAAAGGTAAGTCATAGTAGATCAAGGCAAAGTTTTACATGGAAAGAGTATGAAGTGATTTTAGCATTTCAATTTTGTGGTGGCCTATCTAAAACATTTCAAATTGGTTTAAGTTTCTTCAAGTACTTCAAATTAGGCATAAGTCTTGTGGCACTCAGAACCACCATATACATCATAGTGTGAACCCATCTATTTCAGATATCTAAATTCCAACTTGGATAAAGAAGGAAATTATTTCAAATATTCTAATTTTAAAAAGTAATGTTCACACTGACACAACAAGCTGAATAGTCAGTCATAGAAAGCAACCTGTGACAACAGAAGGAAAACCCCAGTCAGTTATGTGACTACAGCCAGAGATCCTAAACACACGTTTGGCTGGCAGTCTGGAGAATACTAGGTTTAAATGCCAATATTTGCACTTGACACTACACTAAATGCATAGATTCTTTAACATGATACTTTGCTTAAGTCAGAATTCTACATCCGTAAAGATACTAACGCTACAACACAGATGTCCCAGCAGTTTAAGAATTGGAAACTGAATTACTGATGTGTTATTGGGGTTTTATGGAAGCAGCTACATTATGGAAAAGTGTTCAATTAAAGTTTCATTTTTAATATGCTGTTTTGTGAATGAGATATCATCCAGATACACAAACTAGATATTATTTGCTTGTAAGGCACTTGGATTATCATACAAGTGGCTGTTGATGATACTTACGATGAAATAAAGACTTGTTCTCAGCACAGAGTAACAGGAAAAGCTCAAATATGGAAAATATCTTTCACGTTACTTGAAGAAACAGTTTTCTCATTATTTTCACTGCTGTTTTTTGCGGGAAACCAAAGCCCCCAATTTATTTCCCTTTTTTCTTGTGAAAAGGTTTTGATATTACATACTCGCTTGTTTGTTTAGAAAAAAATGGATTCTTTTCTTCCTTAAAACCACATCTCTGTGGTAAAAAATAGAGACATTTAACAGAAACTGAAAAGACTTGTTGAGAAAAAATAGTCCATGCTAGGTTTAAAAATCTTTTGACAGGAACCTGTTGGCCAGCTCTACTCTTAGAAGCTTCTTGGCCTTTTATTGGTGAAGAATTTGCTGTCTGACAGCTGTCAGTGGTTTGTAGTGTGCTTTATAGCATAAAGAGTATCTCAGCACGTTTCAGCACTAATTTCCACTTCAAGTTGAGCATTTCAGCACTGATAGATTGTTTCAATGCTTCTGATGCATTTTTCCTCATTGCATCCCAAGAGCAGTGGGACAAGAGGAGCTCTGGAATAAAATGATAAGACTATTTACCTGCAAAATTGAAGATGGCTCTTAACAAGAGCAGATTTCTAATTCCTTTTTAGAAAGAAGGTGAATTCTTTTCTAACACAAGACAGTGCCACGTCCTGTTGAGCTGATTACTGCATCTAACACATTAGTTTACGTAACAGAGAAGACATCATTGTATTAGATGGTACTAGCAAACACACCTTGAGTACAGAGTCTGATATTTGGCTCCAGCCTCAGACATTACATAGCTTTGCAGCCTCCCTCCTGCTACATGACACTATGTTCAACACACATGGGATGGTGGGTTTCAGTGGTCTGCAGACTACCTGTGCTTTGCCCATGGGTATATACCTTAGAAAAGGCTGTGGCTCTGCACTGCGTCCCTGCGAGAAAAAAACATCCTAACTACACGAAAGTGTGAGGCGGGAGTCGACTTGTTAATCTGCCTCTTGATGTGTGTGACCTCCTCCATGGAGGAGGTGCAGGGTAAATCAGTTGCACTGGAGATGGATTACAGCAACTAATGGCATATTCAGGCTAGCTCTAATTTTCCTCATCTACTGATAATGACTGCAGTGAAGATGCAATAGGACAGGCTCCAGCAACTAATCTGTGGAAAAACGTACTTTTCCCCAGAGCATTTTGACATGTTATGCATGCTTACTCCCAAATGCAGACAATGATTTTCTCTTTTCTATACCTAATTTTCGTAATCAAATAACTTACTTCACTCCAGTGCTGAATCTGTGCTGTTGCCTTTGCTCCCCTTGCGAGCAACATGAAACTGAAAAAGCAAGATTCTGATTGTTGCCAACTGATTCTACCTTCTCTCAGAACAAGGAAACCCCTGCAAAAGAGTCCATGCTTCTGCAAGTGAAAATAAGCTTATTGCATAAGGGGTATAGGGTATAGAAAAAAAAATGGCTGTCCATTATTTTTGTATGAATATTTTCACTACCCCATGACTCTGTGCCAAACTGAGTCTCCTTCTCCCTAAAACCAAATTAAAGTATCCATACTGGATGGCATGATTTCTTGGTGGTTTTTACAGCCAGCCACAGGAAAATTAAGTTATGTGCATTTTAGTCAGAAAGTCTTGTTTCAGGTTCAACAAAACTGGGAAGTGATTAATCCTCTTCTAAAATATTCCAGATGAGAGCTGACACACACACACACAAAACCCCCTCAAATGGTTACTCCCCAGCAAGGCAGTTTCATTGTGTAACTGGATGAAACTGCACACGGGTCAGTAAATAAAACAGCTAGATTTTTCAGCTCCAATAGAACAGTACATTAATAAAAGATAAAGGAAAAAGGTTTAAACTTATGTGTTTCCTAAAGAGAATACAGAAGCAGACACTGTTTGAAACACATATGTTTTACTGAACTTGGCAGTTGGTTTAAGAGGTAATTGGCAGACCAATGCCTAGAGGCCAGGGCTACACACAGTAACCTTGAGGAGCATAGGCCATGAATCCAGAGAATCCTCTTCTTGAGCACTATATTATATAAACTTTTTGAAGAACTCCTTCCAGTACATTCCCAGCATTGGAGTCTACATTTAGTGCCGAAAGAACATATGCGTATCTGCCATTTTCTCTGGTTGCAAACAATGAAGTAAACAGTGCAGGTCAACAGAGTAGTAAGAGGGAGGTCACGGCTACACAAACTTCTCAGTATGCCTGCCTGTGGCTACCTGGCCACCAGCCTGCATTCCTGAGCTTCCTCTGTCGCACAACACTAGGGGCATATTTGCAGCTCACAAGGCTATACTTCTGATCCTCAGAGCTAGCTTGCTATAGCCACACAACGCTGCATTGTGCCATGTAGACGTAACTCACATTTCTTGTAATGCAACCTCAGTCCTAGATGGAGTTGTGATGATTACATTTCATCAACCATGCTGCTCACAACAATCTAATTATGAAGAAGAAACTTAACAGGGCTCCAAAATCGCAAAGACTGAAACATACCTCAGATGTACAGTTTTAATACTTGTTCTCAGCCAACTACCATTGCTTCAGTGCGTTAGTATGCTTTTATGCACGATCCAGTCACTACTGGTCAGTAAGAAAGTTCAGCCATGCCAATAAGGCAAAGTGGAATTAGAAAGCAGACTGCCATTTGTATGATGAAAATATTCTTCACTTTTCCAAAGGTCTCATATACATATTCCGCGGGAAAGAACAGATCTTTTAGAAAGATCTTATTGAAAGAATTTCTCGGCATCTTCATTTTTATACGTGTGTAGAATACATTATTTTGTAATCTGAATCTGTTGAAAATGCATAATTGAAATAAACCTCTCAATTTTTTCCAAAGGAAGGAAGGAAGAAAAAAAAACACTAATAATTTGCATTCAAAGCTTTGATATTGACTTGGCATTCTGCTGTACATAATGATAACTCTAAAAAGAAACACAGTTACTGTCTGATGTGGGAAAGCATATTTGTGGCTGAGAAAGTGCTGCAAAAACTGCAAAGAGAGCTTTGATAATTTTATACCACGTTTTCACCCCAGTTTTTACAGCCAATTCATTCAGTCAAAATTCATGTTTTCTGCTTCTTATTTTTCATTTCATATCCCCTTATTTAATGTTTTAGTTCTGGTCTGAATATCATTCTGTGTGATGAAAGGTACCAAGACACAACTAAGGCTGTAATGCTTTGTGAAGTTTCATTACTTCAGCTCATTCCTTGAGAGGGTTCTTGAATCAAAACACAGGTTATATTGTATTGCTTTTGTGTTCCCAGATCTCTTCTAAACCAGTCAGGCCTCCTTCACTACGTAGGTGCCTTTATCACAGGCACACTTTCTAACAAATCACTTTTCCAGCAGCACACTGAGGTTCCCTTGGGATTCAGACTTCTGCAGTTTAAGAAACCTCCTGTTTAGCAACTCACAAAAGATGTTCCTCCACTGAGCACTCTCAAGCTC
The DNA here is from genome assembly GCF_000690835.1 of Fulmarus glacialis. NCBI lineage: Eukaryota > Metazoa > Chordata > Aves > Procellariiformes > Procellariidae > Fulmarus > Fulmarus glacialis. The sequence continues at coordinate 65,020 of NW_009222800.1, read as the reverse complement.
CTCAAGCTGAACTCTCACTTCTTGCACTGCAAACAGACTATTTGCTACCACTGGAAAGACTGCTTTTGTCTGTACTCTCTCTTCTTCATTTACAGCCTCCTTCGTATCTATCCAAAGGGGTGCATTGTCTGGCTGAAGTTCAGACACAGCTTATTCTATTGTCTTTCATTCTGCTTCACTGCAGATGTTTTCCCGCGGGAGCTAACGAAAAGGCGAGGTTCCAGCTCCTAAGTTTGGGGAAGAAAGACCCCAAGCGATTTGCATCTGATTCAAGCCACTGCAGTCTCTGGGATTTTTTTCTCTTGATTTCAGTAGGTTTTCCACTGAGCTCTCAATCTACTTCTAGATAAAGCCAATGGATTGTGAATTGTATTACTCTCCCTTTCTTCAGCATTTGAGGCTTACTGATAGAAAACAGACAGTAAGGCCAAATCCTTCAATCATAACCCACCTTTTAAGAGGGAGAGCTGAAAGCTGGTCATGAGTTTCTTGATTTTTGATGTATTTCAAATGTCGTCGTGTTGTTGCTGTGGCTGTTGTGTTTCTTATCAGAATGGCCTTTAATTTCAAACATGTTATGGTGATCTAACTTCCCTGTTTCTTGGGATTTCCTCAGAACGTGTAGAATGAGAGCTTTTACAACTTAACAGACACGGTTCTCCACTCTCTAACTAGGGCTTCTTTCCTCCACTGCGTTAGCTACTAAAGTTAAATAAATATTCAAAAAACAAACAAAACATTTAAAGGGCTCAATTTTTTTCTCTTAGATTATGTGCAATTATTTTATTCATTTCACAATTATAGCCTTGCCTTTCAGGCTGGGTAAGACTTTTTTTTTTTTAAGTATAAGGAACAAACCAAATCCTTCTGCTTCCTTTATTTTAAAATCTTGCCTTTCCACAGGTCAAACCATCTGTAAGGGAGAATAAAGCAGGACAAGAATTTATTGCCTGGACTATGGGGATAGGGAAACTGGAGCTCGCTCTCTCTTCTGTTACATGTAGGGACCTTTTAAAAGCTGTCTACATTTTTTGGCTTAAGCCCTAACCACATTTCTTGCCTCAGTTTAGTAGAAACTGATGCAAGAGAAATCCAGTTCGAAAAGTCCACCATAACCCTTCAGTTGTGTACCCCTTTTGCCTACGTTAGTGTGAAGGGTATGACTCCCTGTCCAGCAAGGGGAACTAGAAGCTTAGCAATGAGCACTGCTGCTGTTAAGTGACTTTGTCTTCTTTGGGATAACAGCAATCAGATCCCCCTGTCCCCTTTCTTTACCATCAGGAGCTGCTATTGAGTTCCAGACTTTTAAACATAAAGTACCTATGATCAAACCCTATTGTTTATTTTCTGGGGGAGGAGTTGCCCAACTTGGCTTCTTTGAGCAAGAAGAAATGAAAAGACAAATGTGACCATTAGTAATCATCAGGATGCTGTATTTCACTTCTATACACCACCACAATTATTTCCTTGAAAAATTAACTGGAGAGGGAATCCCTGCATCAGCTCTGCAAAGCCTCCAAACTAAGGAGCTCACAAACTGCTGGTGCGTCTTCAGGCAATCTGTCATGCACTCCAGCTGCCATTTGTGACAGCTTAAGTTGTGAGAATAATACAACCAAGGTACCCAAGTCAGCTCCTTAACCTAGTACCTAGTTGCAGGAAAGAGCCCCCACACATATGCTTTCATAAGCAAAGCACCCATCATCTGGCCTTAACTCTCCACATCTCCTGGAGGTTACACCCAGAGGCTGGGATTGCGATACGACATATTTTAATGCAGAATCACTGCAGTATGATCCCCAATGTGATTAGCACAGCTCAGCCTTAGTTGGGATATTATGGCTTAGATTATTCCTGTTAGTTTCCAACTGATCTTGGAACGCAAGTATTACATCTGATTTTAATGAAACTTTAGACTTCGTTGTTTTCAGTCAGCTAATGAAATAGTTGAACCTTCCCATGACTTGCTGTAATTATAACAAAGGCTGTGCATTATCACGAACAATGCTAACCTCTTTACAAGATGTAAAATTAATCCTCCAGTACTTGTGTACTGATATGTTTGGAAATGTAAACTGAGGAGTGAAAAGAAATTAATGCTACCCTGGTGAAATGTGAACCTACCTGGCACAGAGGCTTTCACACAGTACACTCTGGCACAGCCTTTTGGTTATATGTAACTTTATGTTAACAGGAAAAGTCACTTTAAAATCTGTTTTGTTCATGAAAGCCTCAAGCACATACACAATTTAATCACATTTAGAAGATCATTTTAAAGCACTCGTGAAAAAACAGAAGTGCATTATAAGAAAAAAAAAAATCAAGGTGGAGACATCACCAAGGCCTTGAAAGGAATTTCTTGGTTTCAACAGGCAAAGAAAGTTTGCATTTGCAAGAGCTTTTCCAAGACTTTGTACTTTCAAGACTGAAAACGATTTCCATTGGGTGGCTTGTTTGTTGGCTTCTGTAAAACAGCTTGGTGGTCCCAGGACAGCTCTTACTGGACTAATGTTCTTCACACAAAAGCCACGACTGTAATTGACATTAACTGTAATTGGCATTAACTGTTCCCTGCTTTGGCAGCCTCATCTGAGAAACCAAAAATCAAATACACAATGTCGACTAAATTGCCCTTAATGGCCCCTCCACATCAGGGCTGAGGGTATACTGAGGGTAAGGAATTGCATTTGTTTATGGAGACAGGCAAAGAACTGCAATTTCTTCCACTGTCCAGTCTGCAAAGAGATTAAAGGGCTACTGAGTGATCAATCAAGAGACAGAGCACTATCAGATCCTCTTTGGAGAAATGGGGCATTTGAGTGGCAAGCACCAGGAAACCTCTCTCTGCCACTGAGCTGCAAGGTGGTCTTGGTCATACCAATCTCTGTGCCTCCTGGTATATGTACACCTGTTTTAAAATACCATCTCTCTGGCAAAGCATCCACAGCTGGAAAAGGCTGTTTAAATACCAGCAAACTCTCATACAGGGTTTCTCAAAATTTAGAAATATTTTTTAACTCCTGGGGCAGGGGTATGGGAAGAACAAGCATCATCCTGTGCAAAGTTACCCTGTTTACAAACCAATACAAATTTGAAAGGGTTCACTCTTTTACCTCTCTTTTCCAGTGTTCTGTTTCTTTGCTGTGGACAAAGGTATATGTGCAGGGCTTTTTCACACTTTTAAAGACCACCAAGGGTCCACAGATCAAAGGTTGATAAGCATAAGCACTGACCTATAATAAAATCCTTACTAACAGAAAGAGCCAGGAGTGAATGAGGCTGAACCAGGTTCATTCTTGCCAAAGCTTGCAACTACGTTGTTTGTGGCTGTACCAGTGGCTGATATCCACTGGTACCAATGGCTCACTTTATACAGTAAGCAAACTCTAACCATGGAAAAGCAAGCTAATTTGCCTTAAGGTATTTTAAAACGGTGAGTTTCTCCTTCCCAGTAAGTAGAGATAGGAAGCAACTACATAGGTCCAGCGACACCAAAGAAGCAGTACAAAACCATTCTGTCAAAAAACATTGTCCCCAAGGACTGCTGCTGCACGCAGGTGTTCACAGGCAGACCTCCATGTTAGCACAGGTCCATAGGTTGCGCATAGGCCTGAGGCGATGGAATTTTGACCCTGGATTTTTGAGGGTTTCCAATGAGAACAAACAGGCTGTACTCTCAGTTCTCTTTCCACACAGATAAACAGTATTAAGTAAGATTTTAACCACAGGCTTATAACTATATCCTTTCCTTAAAAAAAATCCCTACAGTTTTCAACAACAGCACAGTTAAGGACTAGTCCTTCGAATGAATTATGAACATTTGCAGATGGAAAATCCAAATGCTATTACATACAAAAAGTACAGGTGAGGTTCATGCATCTTTGCATCAGAAGTTTGAACATACGCCTTTGCTCAGTCTGCTTATGCCTTGATACCCAAGATCATTCAAATACTATTTGTAAATGCAGTATGAACACCTTTCTGTCTTGCCTGCCCTGTATTTTCACCCAGACACACATATATACTAACACCCCAGGCACTCAGACTGAATTACTGATTTCAAATGCAAGCAAACCAGCTGTTGTCAACTATTCATTTGCACAGCCATGTCACCGAGGATCCCAAAGTATGTGATCACTGTTGCGCTAGGCTTTGCACAGGTACAGAAGAAAACAGTAACCTGCTTCAAAGAATTTCCAGGACGTAGCTATACACTTTTTAAACTTCACAAGCTCCCAGGCTCACAAGAAACAGAAACAATTACTGATAAGCCAACAGTGGTTACCAGTATTTAAGGCAGACTCCTTAGACTTCCATAGATGTAAACTTGGCTGTTTTCTAAGGTCAGTTAACCGACTCCTATTTAAATCAAAATCACTAGCACAACTCTATATGCCAAGCAGGATACCCTTTTGCTGATGCAGTTCCTTTCCTGCTAAGGTCACTCCATTTGGAAACATGAAGAGGAGTTGATCTGGAATCAATCATGTCCCTCTAGTATTAAAATCTTATTAACAAAACTATGGAAATTGCAAGTGCTTGGGGGTGAAACAGACAGTTACGAAGTAATCCTATACAGGGAGCAGAGGACTATATACAGAGGGAAACTTGTCAATATTGTTGATCTATCAGAACTTAGGAATGCCCTCATCACCATCAAGTTCATATTTCCCCTTCCCTGGAATTGAGGACATTAATGTTCCTGTAAATTAAAGTCTTCCAGTCATTTCTGTCTTATGCAATATATTCATTCTCTCTCTCCACAAATGTGATGGAAGTATTTTTGTTCAAATTTTCCATATAGTCACCTTTGTGCTGAGGTCTGCTATGGAAGAACATAAAATTTTCAAGGTAGAAGTCTCTCAAACTTTGAAGTCCCTAAAAAATGGTATTCATAATCAGAAGACTTGGGTACTTCACTACAGTTATTGCAACAGTTCCAGTTGTAATGCCATTTCAGTTCAGCAATGAACTTGCCATTTACTCTTAGGAAGCTCCCAGATGGTGTCACTGAAAAGGTTCCAAATCTACTGCATAGTGGCTAATCTACCCACCAAATTAAAAGAGCTCCAAACTTAAACTAAAGCAGAGTTCCTCCAATCTTAATATTTAGGGCAATAGTCTTACTCTCCAAACCAATGGGGTACATATAAGATGTATAATGGGTGCCGTAGAATAACAACTTCATGCCCATATTAACAGAAAAATACAAATAACCAGCTTATGGCCTGGCCTTTCATAAATTAAAATTATTTTCCTTTCAGGATTAGGAACTTCCCTTCTTTTTACTCCTCTGACCTATATTATGGTACTTTTTTCTGATAAATAAACTGTAGAATTAAAAACACTGATTTATAAGATTGGACATTAGGAAAAATTTCTTTATTGAAAGAGTGGTCAAGCCTTGGAGTAGGCTGCACAGGGAAATAGTTGAGTCACCATCCTTGGAAGTATTTAAAAGACGTGTGGATGAGGCACTTAGGGACATGGTTTAGTGGGCATGGCGGTGTTCGGGTGATGGTTGGACTCGATGATCTTAGAGGTCTTTTCCAACCTTAATGATCCTATGATTCTATGATTTTATAATAAGAGGAAATAAATTTCTTTCATAAAACTAGTAAAAAAGGGCAAGCCTCTCATGACATCCTGCAGACACTGGTCTACGTAATTATGGATATTTAGATGGAGCTTTCTGTGGCAGTGAATGCCAAGCACAAAAAGGGCTTGCTCGCTGTTGCTACATAGCTTCTACCATACAAGGCATCATAAATAATAATGGCTGATACTTCCTGTCAATGATGGCAGCCAAGAGTTTCTGCTTTTGACTTCTAGTGCTCACGTGGCCGTGAAGTTCAACTTTTGCAAGGGTTATCTTCCCATACACAAAACAAAGCAACGTAAGATTGCTATTCCTTGGGGCTCACTTTTCTCTAGCCCGCTTGATATTGGCCACTTCAAATTTAATTAAAACATCTTAAATCAGCTCCTGCCACTTTGAAGTATAAACTGAATTAAAACATCTTAAAAAACCTTGCACCAGAAAACTGGTAACTCAATGAGTGGAAGAGCAGTAGCATTTCTGTGTGAAGAAAGTTGCGTAACTGGTACTGCTGAGGGCTGCAGGCAGTAAACTGGTCTCTTTGACTGTATTTCTCAAGAGCCTGACAAGTGCTTGTTCAAAGAAGTTCTTGTTCTTGACTGATCAATCCTACTCCTTGGTAAGGAATGACAGAATGGGTAGGGTTGGAAGGCCTACCTCTGGATATCACCTCGTCCAACACTGCTTCTCAAAGCAAGGCTAACAGAGCAGGTTGCCTAGGACCTTTTCCTGAGATGGAAATAATACCACCTCTTCTTCTGTCACTAGTACAAAACCCACCAGGATTCCAGAACAAAGGAAGAAAGACTTTGGAGTCTTTCCTTAACTTAAACTCTCTTTATGAATCTGTAAGGTGGAGAGGTGAGTGACTATGCTTTTCCATTCAGTCTGCTGTAGACAAATACTTTGATGTCCACCCCAAACACAGCAAACACTACTGATAATACGAACTGTGTCAAAGCTGTTAGCAAGAAATCAATAAACCTCCTTATGCTTAAGACCATGAGATATACAGGAGTCAAGTGGATAAAGCTGAGCACTCAGAAGCCTGTTGATTAGTGTTCTGTTCCCAGTTCATATCAAGTTACTTCAAAAAATGTGCTGTACTGTAGAGTGTTTTGAGATCCCATGGATACAACAGTCCTCAGTCCCATTCAGACACACACTTAATTCACAGCAGGTCATGAAATGCTGTTAAAACTACATTGCATCCCTGAAAACATGATGCATGTGCCAATTTTTTAAACTGTGCTTATTATCAGATTATACAAAATTACATGCAGAGAAAATTACACTTCATTAGTTAATTCAGCATAAATGATGCAAAACTGCTCAGAAAGATAATTCCTAAACAATGCTACAGTTGTTATAGTCCGAAAAGCCAATCCAGCCCATCTCAAGCAAGTATTAAAATAAACCTAAAGTTCTGTTTTCATGAATGTTGATGCTTTTTATATCCAATTGATTTGCTTGTATCTTATTTATTAGGCTGTTTCACCAAAGATTCATTATAGTGTCAAAGCACCAAAATTTAATGATCCTTAGGAGAATCATAACTGACAGGTGACACCCTCATGCAGCATCTGCTGATTAGAACTGACTTGTACATGAATAGATGATCTACTTTAAAAGAAATGTTCAAACCAAAAATACAGTACTATCAACTATAAGCACAGAAGTTACCATTAACAAGATAAGCAGTTTAGGAAATTAACTTAACAATGAGTGGAGACATTTATAATGGTTATGCTAACTTTTCATCAAACAATACTGGCTTTCAAAAAACAATTTGTAAGGAACCTCTATTCTTCACATTTTCATTAAACTATAGACGGATGACTCTATACAGCTAAGCTGTCTGCTAAACAAGCAGTTGTGGGAAGGATCTGGCTAGGTCTTTAAAGTAGGCTAGCTAGAGATTGACTAGCTAGAGATTTTTTTCCTCTAGTTTTTAGGCATTTCCTTGGGTACTATGAAAACACAGCGGCTACTCTTGAACGAAGATTGAGAGGCCCTATGCTTGTAAGTGGATTTTCAAGAGACAGAGAAGTTTGACTTTTTTTGAGGACAAAAAAATAAAGAGGCTGATTTTAGAATTAAAGTAAGTAGCCTGCAAAAATATGTCATGATAGGTACTGAACAGTAACATGATCACATTTCATGAGCTGTAGACTGCTTCCATCTGAATTTCTCCTGTTTTCTTGTGAAATGGGGAGAGATGGAAAGCTACTTCCAACTTTTGTCTAACCTACCAGTTGTTCTGAACATGCTTACACGCAGCCTCAAACTGGAGCTTACTACAGTTGTGAAAAATATTTGAACTTTGCCTCCTGAGAAATGTAGCTGAGTGACAAGTAGGCAGTTTTCCAAAGACCCCTCTTTAATTGAGAATGGTCAAATTAAAAAAATAAAATTATAAAAGGTCCTTCAGTGTAATTTCTTCTAACAGGCACATCCAAATTGTGATACCAGTGTCACCTTCATGCTGAGAGAGAACAGGAGGTCATAATATTGCATGTTTGGCAACAAAGCAGAGGATGAAATTTTTACCTATACTATGTGTGGCCTTTAAATACAAATAAATACGCCAGTCATGAAACACAAGTGCAGAGACAAGTTTCCAGGGTTCTTTGACTGATTAGGAATTCATTTAAATTCAAATCAAAGCAGATAATCCTTTTTTCAGTAGTTTATACAGATTCATTTACATAGCACTGGCCTTCACTATACCAGCCACTTTGTATACTAGCAATGATACAGCACATCTTCCCATGATCAAATAGTTGGAAAATACAAGAAAAAGAATGAAGAATAATTTGTAAAATACCTCAACCATAAAAGTATGAAAAAGCATCTGATAGCTTACCTCTTCAATTGCTTTATCAGAAGATTAATTTTTTTTTTTTTCTGAGTTGGGAGAATTTCCAATGCTAAATTATGGGTAGCTTGGTTGGATAATCACAGAAGTGTCTTTATAGCAGCTATGTGTATTAGCATATACTTAAAAAAGCTCAAGCTAGTCATCAGTTTTAGCCAAGAACTATTAGTGTTTGGCTGTACTTTTAATAGATAACTTCATCAGGTTAAGGGAGTTGGTTGAGAAGCACATTATACCATCTCCAGGGTTCATCGTACAAGTTCCTCATGCTAGAAAGTGTTTTAATACCCACATTTAATAAATGCTAATCGTGTCTGGCAAAGAGAGGGCAAAGTTCATTTGGGAGGTGGATACAATAGGTCACGATATGCTGGCTTAAGGATCTTACTTAACTGATTGTTCAAAGCAGTGTGCCCAGAAACAGGTTAAGCTAGTTTATTTAAAAGTTTGAATAAGAAATTTCAGGTGACTGAGGTCTGATCCTAAAATGCAGTTCGTATTGGCACAGTGCGTATCCTTTCTTCAAGACTGTGGTTTTGCAGCATATTTTCTAAGGACTGCAACTTTTTGAATGTAATGACTGGACTAGAAAGAAGCAGAGGGAGCTAACTACTAGTCAAGACTTAGCAAATGAAGAATTTTCTCTCTTTTCTTATGGGAGAGAATATAAAATATGGGTGACATGAATCTACCGTGATGATTTTAAAATTGAGGCATTCTCTAAGGAAGAATGAAAGTTCTTTCAAAAGAGCAGAGGAAGCTTTTAACAATGGGAAAATGACAGAAAAGAGGCTGTTTTGATTGGGCTCTGGGGATTTAACGTATCTTTTGTAAAACTCTGATCTGCTATTACTATCCTCTGAGCAAGAGAGTTTATTGTACTTTAATAATGACACAAATAGTGTGTTTGAATACTGTGTGTTTCTGTAATTGATTGCTGACAACATATTATTGAATTCTGTAGCTGCAAAGGGTTGCTCTGGATTACTGCTTATAAAAATAGTACAGTGCGTGAAGCAAAAGATGGAATGATAACATTGCAACCACAAGGACATCACATGTTGAAGGCCAAATCCTACAGATGCTCACTACTGGGAGGATATCCCTCACCACAATAAATAAAATGCCCAATGACAAACAGTCACAGGATTAAGTTATGCATAGTCGATGGAATGACCAATGATGAAGGGCAATAAAAACGAGTGCAAAAAAACCGCTGAAAAATGGCTTGTCATTCACAAAGTTCCACTCTTGAAAAAACTTTTCTTAGCCTAGGTAATTTTTCTGAGCTTCCAAGGGACAGAAAAAAACACCTGTGGCAACCATAAGACCATACAGAAACACCAACTGTTTCCGAATAAGAAGTGAGCTAGGCAGACAAACGTTATCGCAGCAGTATATGGCAAGGGGAACAAATTATGTAGTATCTTGCCAGATCTTCCAGAAGCAAGGTAAGATAAGGTAAACAAGCCAAACTGCTATCACTAGAAGATCTCATTAGAGCTTTTCATTGAGTGTGACTTGTAGAAACATAACAGTTCAGGCCTAATAGAACAGCCGGTATGAGGCTAAAAGCGGAGAGGTGGTTTTCACTCAAGCAGTATACATTTGAGAAGAAAAAAAGAAAGAGAAATGGGCTGTGCACTTTGCCACAGCCTTAAAAATGCCAGGCACTAGTGGTCTAAGCTGAGGGAGTAAATTCTGAATCAGGAAATACCTTGCGCAGCCTACCTGATAGAAATTTTCTGTTAACTTGCTTACAGCAAGTAGACTCCAGCTGACGTGTTTTGGGAGATTTCAATTATAGCACACTGGAAGCCTCAAACAGTAGTTGCAGGTCCTTCCATTAACAGCCTCCCGTGCTGTCTTTTATTGTGTAGTATCAGGAGGGTGCTCGCAAAAGGACAAAACAAAGGCTGATTTTAAAAATTTAATCCCTTATTTTTAACAATACTGCTTTCTGATATTATTTTTTCTCTCTCCTTTCTGATAGTACCTTTGAAAGATTTGTAGACTTGTCTCCCCAACACACTTAATTGTTGCTTAGAAAGTTTATTACATAGTTGTTAACTTTCAATAGTCAGTTGGAATTTAATTATAGCAACTATCCAAATAAATCTGACTCTGTAGATTAAAAAACAGCTACTCTTAAGTAAATAACATTTGAATATTCTCTCCCTTTTTCTGTCATACACAGACATTACTTGGAATACTAACAACCTTGCAAAACACGCCATTTCCTAGCTCTTTGGTCTCATTAAATATTGTTCTAGCACTCATTTGTTTTACTAGAACCCTAGGATCATTCGGATTGGAAAGGACCTCAGGAGGTCTCTAGTCCAACCTCCTGCTCAAAGCAGGCCCAGATATGATGAAATCAGATCTAGTTGGGATAGATACACAATCATCCCCTTTTTAAATCGTGAAGCTTGGAGCCTTGGTATGGGACAGGAACAGGGTGATTAATGGCTGATTGTAGTGAGCATTGTGCCTTTAAGCAGAGCGGGTGTTCTAATTCTGACCACCATGGACTAAGGAAACTGGTGTTACAGAACGATCATTTGGGGTTAACGTATGATATTTGGAACATCTGAAACCTGTTATTTTTCCTAGCTGAGGTTTATCCTGAAGCTTCATAAACTTTCCATTTTAAATTACAGAGCTTCCTTTTTTAACTATAATAAACTTTTATCTTAAAATGGTGTGTGCCTTTTAATCATTCCAAAGTATTTACTTTAATTACGTTTTAAAAACCCTGCAGAAGACAGCACTGTTCTTAATTTTGGCTGTGAGAGTTTGTTCTGCATTCAGCTAGCAGCAGTTCCTAATACCCCTGCTGAAATTCAGACAAATAGCTGCTGAACTTCAGCCAAATAGAGCATTTGAGGCAAAGCAAGATGGCGTGAATTCAAAAAAGACGACTTGTTTTCTTGAAAACATTGGTCCAGTTTCATGGCATTATCTATAATCCACTGGTTTAGTAGAAGAAAAGAGTTTTCATCCTTCTTTCTCTACAAACATGCAGCATGTGGCATTCTTGGAGTGTCGATATTTTCTTGGTTTTCCCACACATCGTTAAAGATTCGAAGTTCAGAAGTCCTAAGCATCTCCAACTCAGCAAAAACCCTTGGGAGCTGCTAACACTTACCCCTTAGCAAATCAGGTTCAACTGATATGTCCAACCAGAGGGAAAAAAAATTTAAAAAAAAGAAAAGGTTCTTATCTTGGGTTGCTGGAACTTCCTACCCGAGACTATAATAGCAGCAAAAACAATACAACTAAGATTTTTAACTAAGGTTACCAATTAAAGTAACAGATAATTGAGGAATTTGGAGTTCATAGCAAGTACTACACCAAGTTAAAACCCAAGATGCCTTTCTTCTCTGGCATTTTAAAACAAGGTAGTTAACTTGGCTTAGCCAGTCTGAGTCAACACACACTATGACAAATTTTACCAGTGTAAGACTTTTCTGTCTGAGCAATCCAAATAGTTCTGGCCCTTTTCTGGTGTGGGATCATGCAAATGAGACCTGAGACGGGAGAAAGACTATGGGTTGAGCTAATTTCTGCATCACTTCCTTACTTACTGCACCTGAGGTTTTCCCATACTGGACTAACTGCTGGCCACAGCCAGAGGTATTGAGATCAGCATGAAGAGATGTAGGATTAATGTTCTCTTGTTTATTCCAAAGAGACATTCTAACAAAGAAAAACTATTACTGCTTTCTATTTAGGATACCTTTCAGTGGGCCAGGGTCACTGGAAAGCATTAACTCCTGCACAGCCATTTTGTAAGGACTTCCCATTACTCCAGCTGTATAAGCAGGAAGAGTCTCTCCAGCTACAGACATCCTGACATGAAAAAAAGAGGAAGTTGTTTCCTCAAGTTCTTTCTGGGAATATTGTAGAAAAGGGTGCCAACACAGCGAGGCCTATTGGCTCTTACCCCTCTCCCACTCAATGCATCTGAAACTTCATAAGCTTTGAAAACAGATTTCTTGTAAACTGGACTGGGCAATAGGATTATCAGTGATCACACACATGGAGGAGTGAGTGGTTGCTTTGGCTGGGTTATAGTCCTTGGCCCTCAAAAAGAGAAAATGGGAACCAAAATACCTTAATTTAAGGATCAACTTAATATAAGGGTCACAGAGTAATTGCATTTCCCTGGAGTGCTAGAGCTTGAAAAATAAAGATGCTTGTAATATAGATTCCTGGGTTTTAGATTGCCCTATATTCAACAGTATGTAGGTTTTCTGCAGTAGCATTAGGCTCTTTTGCAGTTACTCTTTGTTCCTGTTTGTGCTCTTAGATGTCAGTTCTGCACAGGAATAATGAGGCTAACAAACCTCACAGATGTATACTTGCCCAGCAACATTTAAGAATTCTGGAAAGTGAATCACATTATTTATTAATCTGGCCTCTAGTCCTAATTTAATCTCAGAACAATAGACTCTGGTTTCATACCTAAAAAATGCTAATGTAGCCCTTAGATAGTATGACTTAAAGTAGACTTGTAATTGATGGGTAAGAAACATCCAAGTAAATCACACATTCTGAAAATGCCAACCTGATTTTTTTTTTTAAATTTTGCTGAGCTGGTGACATTGGGTCTGAACATGCTCCCACTTCCACTAGTGCAAAGCCCCAGTTTGCACTAGCCTAAGCAATATGAGGACACATTGGATTTTAAACACACCACTCTCCTTAGCACGTCAGCATGGAACTACTGAAATATGTAACACTTGCTATGTACTTAAGTATCTTGCCAGTGTGAGACCCAAAATAAAGCTGCATGCCACTAAGGTCGTTGTAGACTTAAATACTGATTCAAACTGATAAGTTGCAAAGTCAAGTCATGGGTTCTGATTACTTTTTATATTATGTGAATATATGTTTCTCTGGCAGTGTGCAAAGACCTCAAACTAAATGTCTTTCTGATAATACTATTTGTAATGATTCCTTTACAAACTGGTGTAGCACATCACTTTTGTTGACATGAAAAGCAGAGATTAGGAAGACTTTTTAGCTAATGACCAATACCTTCTAACTAAGTTAATTCATGTCAACCATACAAATCTTGAGACAATTGTTGAAAGAATACTGCCATCGCGTTTTCTTTTGTGGTCTTTTTTTTCAGTTAAAATTTAGGGCAGCCCTGAGTTACTCAACAGAAGGAAAACAAAGAGGAGATGCTGACAACAGAGTGGAAAGAGGCTGAGAGGAGAGTACTTTGGTTTTGTTCTATGCCTCTGGGCATTTTCAACAAAAGATTCTCAGCTGCAGAAATTAATTTCTTTTTCCTCTTTATTATGTAAATAATCTTGGTTCAACCTTCAAAATACTCTTTCAGGTCTTTCTTTTCTACTAGTCTTTCCTGGAGGAGGCGACTGAAACCAGAACTGGGTACTCACTACAAAAAGTATTCACAGATTTTTGCATGAAAAAAGTGATGTTTAGTGGCATTACATCATCTTTTACTTTCTCCTTGCAAACATTTATAGGAGTAAAACTGTGTTCACAAGTACATTGATAGAAAGGAGCAGGACTGGGAATGCTCGAGTCATGGAAGTGTCATGGGTTCAGTAGGTACACAGTCAGGAAGGGGGAACCTTGCCACACGACTTAAGTGATGAGATACAGCATGAAAATCAACTACTTTTAGCAGTAGTCATCACAAAGAACTCGCAAGTGATTCACAGGCTGAAAAAACTGAAAAAAAAAAATCAATCATCAGAGAAGTTCAAGTAATTAAAATAGTAAAATCTGCTCTTGGAAAATTCATGGCTGAAGTTTCATTGACTGCTGCTTCATTTGTTCCAACTGAAGCTGAAAAATTAAAGGGGTGAAATATCATTTGCAGAGTCCTTTGGCTGGATCCTTAACAACTAGAAATTTTCATAGCCCCAGTGACTTCAGGGAACTCAGAGATTCATCTTGGCTTCCACAGAACCATGCTAATTCAGACCAGCTAATCACCTGGTCTTATGCAGTGGTTGATTCACTGCCAATTTCTGTTGTGCTTTTATGAATAATATATAAGCACCTTGAGTTGTGAGTAGGCACTATTTGTTACACTGAAATAAATAGAAATAATAAGAGCAATTTGGCACTTGTTCTTTTACTACCAAGTGCTATATAATTATAAGTCATTGGGAAATTCTGAGAGAGGCAATTTGGAGCAAATGTAGCTTATACTAATGTTTAATATTTAGACTGCTGGGTCAACAGAAAGAGTTACAAGAGTCATTTATGGTGGCCTAATTGAAGCCTATGAAAAATATATTTATACTCAGTGGTGCTCCCCTTTTTCATCTAATGGGCTTACTGATCTATAGATTTACTATTTGATCAGTGCATCTGGCCCCACAGGCTTCATGGTTTGCAAACCGCAACCTACTAATAAGCACCCTGCTGCCTGTTTGTTAAACAGATCAGTGCTGGCAGGCACCCAAAACTCTAGCCTTTGAAACTTGGAGCTTTTTTAACTTGCCCAGCCTATTGTGTGGCAAGAAAGACAATAAACTATGAACCTCATAAATGCTGAGCAATTAAACATAAGTTAGTAATATAGTTGCGGCAATAGAGACTGCTTACCTCAATCCAATATATGTCTCATTTCTTCTTTGTATCACCTCTGCTAAAAGCCAACCAGCCAACCATAAGCAGTTTGCATACACACTAATGGTTGAGATTTACTTGTAAACAAGATGGTGGCTGCCTACTAAGGGAAATCCATCATCCTAGTAGCAATATGTTTTTTCTTTCACGTTCAGCAACAAAAGCATCCACTCAAGCTCAGAGCCCCTACGTCTTAGCACACTGAGACAATTTCTATTGTAGATGGAAGTTCAGGTCTGTGATCTGAACACCTCCCTTTGCTTCTCTAGGAAAAAAAAAAATTACTTTTGCGAACACATTTTCAGAAGCAGCAGCTTTCCTTTAAAACTGAGGAGCATAAAATCAGCTTAGCTAATGACCCATTCCAAGCTTTTGTATTTTGAAAAAAAGCTGTGTTCTGCCTATGCCTGTATTATGTTCTAGATTCTCTAAACTAGGTGGCTCTGGTAGCATATGGAATACAGTAGGACTTCAGTAGTTAGGTCCCATGGCCTGGGGAAGAACTTGAAGAACGCTAGGTACCTGTGAGATTAAGGGGTCAGGAACTGCCATAGAAGTTTGGGAAAATGAATACCATCTCTCTGAGTGCATCTGAAAATGTGAATGATCAGAAGAAGATTGTTTTAGAGGAAGAAAAACTGATACAGAAAGGAGAGGACATGAGGGGCACAATATTTGCCCTTTATCTGCAGAACGTCATACATCCATGCATCACATAGGGCCCTTTCAGTCATATTCACAGCACCTGCATATACCTGATGCCTGTTTGAGAACTGATCAGACACGAATCTGACCTAAACTCTGGAAAAAAAAAATCTGGCTTCATGACTAGGCACTGCCCTAGCACACAGGAATGAACGTGAGTCAGCTCTGCCTTGGACTGGCCATTGTACAGCCTAGTGAAGAAGTAACACAAAAAAGTATCCACAGACGCTCCAGGGACTGCAAAGCAGCTTAGGGAAAAACACTCATGGGAAAAGGTTAACTCATCCTTCATACTTCCCAGAATTCCCAACTCAGCAATAATTGTGACCCATAAAGTTAATTCAGCATAGATATTTTGGAGAAACTGCTATAGGACAGAAAAAGGTAGGAAAAGTTTTCTGAATTGGTGTCCTTCTAAATACACTTTGTACTTGATAAAAAAGAAAATGGAAGAATGGAATACACAGGACAGAGGGAAGTCTCCCATACTTAACAGCTCCATTTCTAAGTGTTGAAGTGATTAGTTCTAGATCACTAGAACGAGATATTGGCTCACATACTTTTCCATATATCTAAGAATTATGTTTGGTGTTCAGGAAACGTCTTTGGAGGGAGAAGGGAGATGCACTATGTGCTAGCCTTACTATTTTAAACAAAACCATATTCATAACCAGTTGACAAGTCTGCTTTCTTCAGACAGGGCCAATATGACAAGCTCTTTGCAAAAAAAAAGAAAAAATTTTTCTTCATCTAGTCCAAAGTCTTCCTTTGGTGCTAAACAACTACATTTGTAAAGTACAAAGGCAAACTAAATTATTATTCATAGCCACAGGAACTACTAGGTTGATTTTTCTAACTAAATTATTAAAATATTTTCAGCATCTGTTTATAGAGTGAGGCTAAGGAAGAGACCGTTATCGCAAGAGACCTTTAATATATTTGTCCTCTGCCATGTGTTTGTAGATCTTTGTATACAACATACGTGCCTGTTACTGTACATAGTAAACCTGTCACTCTAGGATGAGGGGCCATTTTGTTTCAGTAATGTCACTCTATGGGGAAGTAAGGGGTACAAACATTAGGTCACTGGTATTTTCTGCTGGCTTAAACTGAAAATCCTATTCGCCGAAAAGTTAAAATGAGTTTATCATTTATATACGTCCCCAAAGTACACATCATCTGGGGAGCTCCAGGACTGGAATAGAAAGGATGATCATGTCTGTGCGCTTTGGCGGAACAACAGGTTATCACATAAGTTTACAGCTCCATAGAGGTCATCCAATTCACCATTTTGTTTCTAATGCTAACCCGGAGAGGCCCCTGCAGGGATGGGGAGGGTGGTGCACATCCAGGATCACTCCATTTCAGTGTCTGAATTAGCAAGGCCAACAGTGCCATTTGTAGAGGAGGTTTTAGAGGTATATGCATTATCTGCTAAAAACAGGACAGAAGGTATCCAACAACAAGTAGTTAACAACCAGCTCTGGTTAGTACTAATCTTGGTTGGATCCAAACCTGTAAAATACAGGGGAAAGTCATACTATTCAGTATTGATCCCCAGAGACCTCAGACCCTCCCTGAAGTCTGAGGTTTGATATTGCTGATCTAAGTTTTCTTCACAGTACTAGCATCCTTATTTTTATAGAAAACAAAATTACCTGTACAGCTTTCATATCTCACATGAAGTGATCTATCCATAATGTTAATTGCTTGGATTTTACTATGCCAGCAGTCCAGTCACAAGAGAAAAACAAGTAATCCTTTTCCTTATTTGAAAGCCAGAAGCACATAATGTTTATTAATAAAGAGCATGGTTTACATAGATTTTACTGTTATTGACCATAAAATGGTGTATACTATAAGCAAGGGTGAAATTTCTAACTAATTAGCCTGTGAAGATCATATTTAATGGAGTATATAAACTTAGATTCTTTACAAACCTTTAGGGTCTTATTCATTAAGCGTATACATATGCAGTCTTTATGCTGAAACATAATTCAAGGTTAAAAAACCCACCTTGAGATTCGCAAAATGGAACAGCGTACATGTTCCAGTTCTTTTAGCCTTTAAGAAAGGAATCAAGTGAAATATGATGCACCCTCCTCAGCCAGAGAACTCTAAATATATCCAGGAAGAAAAGCTGTAATTACCCAGACACTTAAAAAATGCAGTCAGCAGAACAATGGTGTTTGCAATGTACATTTTTATCTCCTCATGTCCTGATTCAGAATACAGTTAGTTAACTCTTACAAGAAAAGTTTCTACACTTGTTTTTCCTAGATCACCTATTGCCACCGTGCAGGCTGACAGTCTTGCTATACTGATGACCTAAGGATTTGGACTTCCTTTTCCAGTTCTCCTCTCAGCAAAACACTTCAGCTTATAAGCATCAACCACATCAGTGGGATAGTGCATATTTGCAAGTGCTTTGTTAAAGTAAAATCCTGTGGTAAAAGGAGTAAAATCTCATATACGCCCATTCAATGTAAACAGAATTTAACTCATCACATGGAGCATTATTAGTCATGGGCAGCTAGATGAGGCATGGCTAACCCAGTAACACTGGACTCAGTCCAGTCCTTGTTCAGTCAAAACTTCTAGCAAATTTACTTAAGCCTAAGACCATCATGTAATTACATGAGTATTTGCCTCTTTTAGTCCAAATCTTGCATCTGACTCAATCCCTGATCCAAGGCCAAACTGATGTCTTTGAGAGCTTTCCTACCGAGATCCTCAGGACAAGCGTGTCGCCATTGATACAGTGTCACCACCTGTATTGATGCCTACTTTGCATTAGCTGTTGGCTATGACTTCAGTAGCATTTCAGTCACAGAATGCACAGAATTTTGGTCTTTTTTCATTTTGTTTCCATTTTTGTTTCAAAAGACCTGTAATTAGAGGGCTGTAGGTGTCATAACTGTAACTAAGGTGCAGTAAACACTACTCTGAGGAATTTGTTACTATTGGAAGATAACAAAACAAATATCATGTCATTGCAGAGACACTATAATGCTCCTGTAATTCTGGATTATGGACTTGCTTTGTCTTAATGTCAGAATACAAGCTCGATTCTGGTTTTAACAAACTTAACAATTGTGTTTGTATTGCCTTTTGGAGTCTCTCCCATTTAGATCTAAATCCTTAAATTAAATGTGTTCCGCACTTGTTTAGGTTGATGCTGCCCTCTTCTGAATATACTGGATTATGACATTCACTTCCCAGAATTTCAGAACACTCAGAAAGCAGGCAATTAGTTATACAGCAATCACTAAATAAGAAAAAAGAATCTTTTCTTTTTAATCTCACATAGCTCTTTAACTTTGATTGGCTTTTATTAGAAAGGACTTGGGTAAGACTATCTTTATTTCAAGGCCTTCAAGGACAAGTCTTACTCTACTTTTATCATCTCATATTCTGTTATGACAACAGCTTTTTGTCCCCCATTTTGCAATGCAACATTCATTACCCACTTGTAACGCTTCCAGAAAAGCCTACTAGTGCTTTATCCCACATTGCCTTTCATGTATGACAGGAGGTAACTGTAAAACTATTTCACTGTTCTCTTGTACATCACTCCATATACCGTGCTGTAATGCCTATAAGATATCCGTGTTCAGTACTGTCTTTGTTGTGCTTTCCTACCCACGCACGGCAGTTTCTACACTGACTGTAAGCCTTTTGGGGTAGGGACTATCCTTTTTTTCTGATTGTGGTCAGCACTTAGTACAGTATAATCTTTGCTGGAGTTCTTTTCTGTTGCCACAATGCAATTATTAAACTTGTCTCAGGAAAAAATGAAACCAGTCATTGATTAATAATATTTTTCACAATTAAAATCACTATGGGCGTATTAGTGAATCTTGTGCTGCGGATGATGAACCCACATCAGTAAGCTTATTGATTCTTCCTGCAACTAGTTTACATCCATCTCCACTGGAGTTTGCAATCTGGTCCTAAACATGTTTGAATATTTGATAAATGCAAATTACTAATGAATAAGGGAGATGAGTGAAGAAGAGAAGGAAGAGGGGACTATAACATTCCCTTCTTTAAAAAAAAAAAGAAATGGATGCCGTTCGATGGAAATGGAGTCTTTTGTTAATTGAGGGACCTACAGTGGAAGAGTGAATCCAGTTTGTGGTTGGAATATCAGCCTTTGAAACATCCAGAACTTGAGTTTCTCATTCACTCAGTGCAAGAAATCAAACTGCAGAAGTCTAGTATGAATCTGAATCATAATTTGAGTGTGCCTCACTCAAAACGGTGGAGGCTTCCTCCCTGCACCCAAGCTTGACTCTATTCCTTCCTTAGTGGTCCTGCTGACCACTCAAAGCAGATCATTACATTTTTAGAAGTAATTTGTAATGAATTTGTAATGTCTGTATCATTCTTCACTAAGATGGTACTATGAAGGTTTATTTCTTGATGCATTTTACTTTCAGACAAGAACAGTACAAAAAAATTAGTTTCACTTCTCATGGGGTTGTACAAACTTTTCTTCTGGTTTTGGTGGTTTTGGTTCACATCTGTGTTCACACCCTCCAAGGTTTGCTTTGAGTTTCACATTCAAACAAACTGATAATATGCCAAAACCACCAAGTTTGTTATGCCCTGGGCTATATTAGCATGGGAGCTATTCATAAAGCACACAAAGGTTTTCTTTTTGGTGGGCTCAGCCTCACCAATCCCGCATAATCCCAATGCTTACTAATCTCTTTGGAGCAAACAGTTTCTTAACAGCAAGTACTTGAAGTAGCAGACCTCTAGACTGCCAGCATTAGGAGACTATATTTTTAGGGCAGTAAAAATACAGCTAAGTGCAGTTCACATGACCAAATGCCCACCCAGACCAGTCAGAAGTTGCACCTGTGGCAACACCAGTTATTTCAAAGTTCATTCCTCATAATCAAAGTAAAATGACAGTGTAAAGCTATGAAACATGTTGTTTAAATAAACTACTAATTATGATCATCTGGAAATAAGCTATTGTGCTGACAAGATACTAATGCCTTTTAACACACAGCCCAGATTATCTTTGAAGTTGTGTATCATCTGCAGTACTGAACTTCAAGATTATTTGTAACAAAGAGTATTTAGATCAATATAGAGGTGCAAACCTTACCACACTGTCCCAAAGGGCACTTCTGTATGTGCATCTGAAGTGGAGCTTGAAGAGTTGGGGCAAGCAAATGCTCCAAATGTGGTTTCTCTGTAAAGGAATGTAACAGCAGAGTGAGCAGGGCAGTTTAGAGGCACATCTGGTGCTGAATTCCCTGGTGCCTTCCGGCACTGCCATGCAAAATTGGAGTGGTGCAAGGAGTCAGTTGAAGAAATAGACAATTAAAGAAGAAACTTAAATTAACCCAGAACTTACTTGCCTGTTGAAAAGGAAATTGCTACAGTGGCTAGCCCCTAACATTCCAGGGAACATGAAACATTCCTCACGTTTTTTTTTTTTTTCCTCCCCCCAATCTAGACAACTAAAGCCAAAACTTTCAAGTTTGAAATTTGTAACTAGGCACCTGTTTAAGTATTCAAAGAAATGAGCCTGGTTTTTGAGAGTCGCTGTCATGCCAATTCACACCAAAGCCAGCTGAAGTCACCAGAAAGCTCAGCACTTCTGGCAACAAGGTTATAAAGACATAAAAGATTAACTTTTTATTCTTTCAAACATATTTTGTTTGAAAGCTGTAAATATCTACCTGTGTTTAAAAAATCTTGGGATTCTTTTTAGGCTAAGAGATATTTCGAAGGACCTCCTTATGTCACAAAGAAGGAGAAAAAACGGGCCCAGGGAAAAGAAGGGCAAACCTACCTGAATATGAGATGAGAGACAGGAGGGAAAAGTTGACCTGCTGCTAAGAAACAAGAACCTTGGGCATGGGAAAGCTGAAATTCTGAGCAGGGCAACAACTTCTGCTCCTCCGGGCACCAACACTTCGGCAAATCATTTAGTTTCTCTCAGTTTTCTACCTATGAATGAGCTAATCTTTTTTCCAGGGTCTGGTGCAAATTAACAGTGCATGTACAGATCAAGAAAGATATAAAGCACCAGGGAGTACTGCACTGCCTATGCCAAAAATTAAAAGATCATGAACCAGTCCACCCAAATCAAGAGATTCATAAAAATAATAAATCTGGGTTTCCTTTTATCAGTCTTCGTGTTTTGCACCTTCTATGTGCATTTTCAAGATTAATTTAGTTTACTTTGAGAACTAGACTCGTCTCTTAAGGAAAAATTAGATTCTCATGCAAGTCTATGGGTAAAAATAAAAAGTGAAAATAGTCTTGTTAAAAAAAATGCTCTTATTTTACTAGTACTAAACTATCATCATGTTAAATGTTTTAATGTCCCCTGTTTGCCCCACATCACACAATTGGTTCTTGAGCAATGTAGTCAAATAGGCCAGCACTTTCTGCTGTTCTGCATTATTTTAAAAATGAAACATCACTCCTAATTTTGTTTTCTATTTTTCCTAATTAAATATTATTTTAAGATGAGGCATTATCTGCTTCCTTCAGGATATAAGTTCATCATGATATATATAGTGCTAATTGATGTAATACTTGAAGTCCATTCCAGTGCTAAGAGGCACTAAAATCAAACAGTGCTGAGTTGCTTGTGGGGGGTTTATTACACTGATTAAAAAAATGAAGAATAAAGATAGAATGACCACAATTGCTTTGATGCTAGCAGGATTGTCCATATGCAAATAGTTAACCATCTCTGACCAGAAATCTCTTAAGATACTATTTGTTGAAATAATGCAGAAGGGAACTGCTTATCAATAGAGATGGGCCAGAGATATGAAAGGTTTTTGTTCAGCTATCTGATATGAAAAATAAATGAAGGTGACAGTGGTTTCACTTCTATATCCATGGAGTTAAATGTGGGACCACACAGACTGCCATAATAAAAGCCACCTGATACCTGGCCTAAGGCACTGATTATTAATGTATTAAAGCTCCTTGCCCAATCAGTAATTTTGTAATAAAGACAGTATATCACTGGAAGTCAAATAGGCTGACCCATTAGGCAGAGTATGTGGATGTTCCTGCAATTTTTGCAGATGGCATAGCCTGTCTTTACAAAGATGCCAGACTCGGGTCAGAGCCCCTGTTTATTTCCTTTATACGTCCTATTATAAGTCTCAGTAGGACTGAAAGATCACTGTTAAAATTCAAGACTGTGATTTGCAAGCCACCTACCATGTTTGATGCCCAGTTTCTCTTCATCTCAGTGGGATTTGAATTCCCAAATACTTTAAGTAAGATTGGAAATCTCAGCCCAAATCTCTAGCATCATTTTGGGCTCATTTGAAACTTGCATTGTCTCTAAAGGGAGCTTGATTGAGATTTATAATTAATCCTACTATACAGGTAAAATTACACTGGCAATATCTCAGCCAATTCCCTATAGCTGCTCAAGTCTGTCAAATCAGCTCTTTAATCTGATGGTGAATTATTTAACCACTGCACCAGAGCCAGCATATCACAAGGCTTCAATAACTTCTATTTATGTTCTGAATATGTCCATAGCAGCTATTAGTGTGAATAATGATTTCCATAGAGACCTTCCTTGCATTCCTGTACTAAGCAAAGACTGGAAGAATTCAAACAAACTGGGTGATTTACAGATCTCAACCTTAAGAGCGATCACAATCATCATCAGAATAATTGCTTCACCAGGGAAAGCCATGATCTTAAAAGACCACGTGAGGAACTACACCAACCACCTGAAAAGAAGTCAGGCCCGAGTAACTACCATTACAGTTAACAGGATTTTCCATTAAAAGAGCAATGTCGGTCAGCGTTTTCAAAATATGTTTTTGCCCAACATATTTCAGTATCATAAAAATTACTTAATTTATAAGTGTTATTTTTCATTTATTAGATAAAAACAGAATAAATTTTGTCCAAAAATGTTCATTCACTGCTAACAGAACTCAAGAGAACTGAAAAGCAGTTTTAAATAAATTTTAAATATACTTTAAAATCCTACTGAAATTAAGGAGCAATATATAAAAGTAATAAACTTTAAAGGAATAAAAACACAAAATTAAAACAGAACAAAATTTTAGCAAACATTTTTTAGAAAATGTGAAGTCAACTTTGAAGTACTTTAAAAATATGTGCATGTTAACAACTTTATTTCGTTTTTGCAATATACTCTGATGAGCAGAGAGACTGAGGAAAAGAGTAGGTAATCTTGAGCAGCTTTATAATTCACTGATTTGATTAATGGTCCATTTGTAGTTTGACAAAAACTCCCCAATGGAAACAATATAACATCTTCAATCTACATAACATCCACTGATTGCAGAGAATGTTGCAACCACAACTGGTTTCTGGGAACTACATAAATATTGTTCCATTTTGCAGGTGATGCAGGTAGAGATTAAGCAAGTTGACAAAAGGTACAAACACTGCATGAACTAGAGGTGAAGCCTTGGCCCTACAGAGATGAAGAGCCAGTTTCATCAATAGCTGTACTAAAGATTTCCTCAAATCTCGTGATCATCTTTGTTCCTATCGCCATACAGACCTAGATCCAAAAATGAGCTGTGGAAAATAACACATGCATTCTTCTCCCCCGCCCTTCTGTCATGTGAAATTAATTTTACAGTCATAAAAACAAAGCCTCCTGAGGAGGCCCCAAAAGCTATTCCCCACTGCACTAGTGTCTGTCAGTTCTTCTCTCTATTTCCTTGTTTTATGAAAGCGGACCGGCAGTGGGAGTCAATGAGAATTTACCACTTCCTTTCATGGAAGAAAAGTTCTGTCTCCAATCTCCTCATTGCCTGTCAGCATTTGAAAGTAGTGTTGCTAGAGGCAGGAATACTTTAAAAAAAGCCCAGCAGATTTCTAAAGTTGGCTTTAAAAGTGTCCTTTAAGAGTTTCCCTGAGGTGTTTATGGCTTATATTGCTCAATTAGCTACTTTATATTGCAGTATTTTCTTCAAAAGCAATCTTTGACTAATTGTAAATTCTTAGAAATATGCTTCATATTTTAAAAGTCCTATTTTACAGCTGCAATAAAGTCCTCCAGGACACATATTAGAGGCCATAATGGAACATTTCAGCCATCAAAATCCATTACTGGACTTCAGCACCCACCCCATCATCATGATGGGTGTCTCCAACTCATTAGCTTTACCTAGTAGCAAGCTGATGTTAGCACCTGTTCTCACAAAATGGATTTTAATAGAAACAGGGCCAAGCTGAATGCATCTGGGGAAGTTCAGTTCTGAGGGCTGGCTGAGTCCATCATAAACACGTTTTATAAAATCTCAGTGTGCCTCAGATCCCAGGGTTTAGTAGTTTTGACACTGGACTTCAGTAAACAAACTATTTGAATGACTAGCCCAAAGCACATTTAATTCTCCATATACATTGGACAGCTAAACATGAAAGCTGTAAAACTCGGGATAGCTGAAGTCCTGAACCTTTAAAAGCAGCCAGTTCTAGCACCTAGGACTTGGGATAAATACTTCCAGGTTGAGTTCAGTTTTGAAAGAATTCTGCTGATTTTCTATATAGTGTTTTTACTTGACTCAAAATAATTATAATAGAAGAACCAAAATTTTATGATGTCTTAATTAGAAAGTAACATTCTCCCCAGAATCACTTATGTTATAATGGTGGGTAAATATAGTAAGTATTGCAGAAGACTTATGCTCATCTGAAACTGTATAATTTCCTTTGTATAAAGAAAACTTTTCCACCTTCCTTTTTTCTACTCACATGAAAAATTGCACCTATGCTCACAGTGAGTTAATGAAAGATTTGCTTTCACTGAAATGATTTAAATGCTTGGGACATCACTAAATTTTAGCAGCTTGAGCTGATTCATTAACTTGCAGAATTCTCTTGTCTGCAGGAACATTTGTAAAAAAGCAACTTGAAACCACTATTATAATTCTTTTTTCAGAAAAAGATGAATGGCACTAAATAACTCAATATTCTGCAGTTTGTCTAGGCCCTGTTCCCAAAGCAATGACAGTCCAGCTCCAAAGACACTTGGAAAAAAGCTCCCAATGGGAACACGCAGATGAAGAACACAAGCAGAGGTTGACAATCTCTAAAAACAAGGTAATCTTTAATAGCTCTTTCTTTCAGACTGAATACAGAATCTGTAATCACAGCATTTTTTGAGTTAATCTGACACAAGCCAAGGAACAGATCATCCTTACACAGGCTGCCCCAAAAAGCAGCCTTGAGTGCATTTGGACCTCAGAAGAAGACAGAGCAGGACTAGCAAGGAACTGTCAGACATGCAGATGTTCCAAAATCTGGTAAGCCTTTGCACTAGCTTCCAGCTCTGACTGCCTCATAGCTCTTCTATTCCTAATCCTTCCAGCATGTCTCTCTTCAGAATAGGACATCCTGAGCACAGCAGAGTAACCCTAGAAATGATAATTTCGGGGCTGAGGAAAGGCAAGTTTCATTGCTGTGCTGACTGAGCTTGCATAAATGCCTAGGCGGCTAAACTCTCCTTTTTTTTTTTCATCCTTCTCTTCATTAGGAAAGGTCATAATTTTGTAACAATATAAGTATTTATATATTCTGTTTTAAGATGAAGGAGTACAGAGATTGATTCTCACAACTCAAACCGTTGTGAATAAGATTCTGTACATGACAAAGAGCTTTCCAACTTCTGATGCAATACAGCCATCACTTTCAACATAGATCCATTCCTGTTTACTACCTGTATTTATTACTGTAACCTGGGACAGAATTGCCTGGGGACACACAGTGGTAACCAGGACTAGAAACCTAACAGGGTCACATTTCCCAATATATTCTGTTCAATATATGTACAGTGTCATTTCAGACTCCTATAACAGGCAAGAACCCAATGGGTGTCTTGGTGCTTCCAGGAGAGGCCGTGGCGTCTCCAGCCTTGGAGTTGCTCAGGTCTATATTACTATGACCCTGAGCAATCTGATACAACTTTGAAGCTGAGTTTGTCTTTGAAGTTGGCCCTGCTTTCAATAGGGTTTCAACCAAGAGACCGTCAAGAGGTCCCCTTCAATCTAGATTACCTGTGACTTAATACCTCTATACCACACTGTTTTAAGTATCTAGAGATCACTTCTGTTTATATCTGTTGGTTTCCATTTTGATAGGTGTGTTTTGTATTATCCAGATTATGCCTTATATCCTCTCCTCACTGAGCTTACACAAATAGAAAGCCAACACCCTACAGTCAGAGCTGCATGGCCAAACTGGGGCTCTCATTCAGTATAGCAGGCAAAGCACATCCTGAACTTTAAACCCAAGAGCAGTTGCACTGACACAGCAGAGCTATTCCCATAGTTTCTCCTTGCTTTGTGTATTGGTCAAGTCGTATTTGTGCTATACATCCGCTTCTCAACTGACAGCGCATAACACCTGAGGTCTCTGGGTGAAATATGCTATCAAAGTTACATGAAATATTTATCTAATTCAATTAAAAACATTCAGGATTCAACTCCTGTCATAAGAGTTCTATTAAAATTAATAAAGCCAGATTCATTATATGGCAAATACCTTATATACAACTGAAAACCATTGGATTAAAACTACAGTGGAACAGCAAAAAGTTTACATGATGAAATATTAACAGCCTTCCAAAGCAAAGGGAAAATGTGGAAATGAAGCAAGCCATGAATGTAAGGTAACAATCTGTATTTCCCAAAGTCTAGGATTCAGGGCAGCCCCTATATCCAGTGTATGAAAAGCCAGACCACTGTGACTGAGAGCTGAACACAAAACCTGAAATGTCCAGAGCTGCATGCTAGCCTAGCCTAGTCCCCTTCATAAAAAACTCCTTTTTATGAAGTGTGATGTGGCCAACATTAAGAAAAATTCTGAATCACTCAGAATACTATACTAACCTCCCAGAATCAGGACTTTTTAAAAAGTTTATTGCTGAAGAGGCTAGTTATGCATTTCATAGTTAAGTATATACGTTTATGCATGCCTCCCCACTAAGGTACTACTACGATGCTGTTTTTTGTAGCAGAGGAGACTAGTTCCCACCAGACCATGCACTGTGGTCTGAAAGAAGACAGAATAAGTCAAGATGCTTGCTCCTCCTGCTCTTGAAAACTCCCAAATGCAGTGCTAGGGTTGCTGAACAACATGAACAGAGCAGCATAATCACCCAGGCATACACACATGCCAAGACAACAAAGTAATGCCTGGACTCTCAGCTCACATTAACCTGCATAGATCCAATGCAGTCAAAAAGCTGACATTGAACTTTGCCAGCTGAAAATCTGCCCTGAACCTTAAAGCAGCTGGAGAACACAGCTGAATATCAGATGCCTTCGATTTAAGATAAATACATTTGTCCAGCTGAACTCTTTATTAGAAAGCTATATTCCTTTTGTAACTGAGCATTGCTTCATATAGCCAATGGGCTATATACAGTGGGTGTCCAAAGCATAGGCTTTGTGTTTGGAGAGATCTAAATATATTAGCCAATTTAATAAATATCAATGGTCAAAAAGCATGGATCTCTCCCTGAAGGTAAAGAACACCCTCTTAATGAAAAAAAACCTTGCAATAATCTTGGATCCATCTCCAATTTAGACCTTGTATTTTCCCCTGTCATCAGAGTTTCAATTGCCTTTGCTATGAGCTCTCGGTTTCAATTTACAGAGCATTAGCCCTAGGCTCCTCATCAGCATCTTCAGGTCCACTGAGACAGGCATTCCAAAACACTGAAGCAGTTGGAAAAGCATCAACAAAATCCTGAGTGACAAACAAAGCAGAACAGTTGCCCAAGGAAATGGGAGATACCCCCAAGAGTGCCAAGTGGAGCCAAAACCATAGGGGCCAAAACAGTCTGAAGATGTTGATAGGAAGCTCTCCCTAAGAAGAGATGTCTACTGTTTCATTCACATAAGCAGCCTACAAGCCAGGGAAGACTAAGCAAAGTGAAAAACAAAAGCATCCAGAAGGAGACATCAAAATCTGTATGCAGAGATTCTATGCATTTGTATAGCTCTTATTACTACAACATGCCACGTAAAGTGCAGTTAATATGTCAGCAACATGCATTACAATAGAAAACAAGTTAACACAACAAGAATCATGAGGGCCGCTGCAAGCAAAGGCAATTAGATCTCAGCTGGCTTCTCTCTCCAAGCAACCCTCTTAAAACAAAGGTGCATACCCATACATAAGCCCTTACTTTCCCTGCTTGACGTCTCGCTCCTTGTTAATCTGTTTTTCAGTACAACATACCAGCCCAAGCACTTGAAGGAGCATTAGCAGTATGCTTCTTCTTGGCACTGACTGTACATGGCAGCTGCATAGCTTGTAGTCAGTGAATTTTGCAGCTGGTCTGGTAGCAGTTGGCAAAAACCTACTGTCCAGATGGACATTAAATTTGCATTATTTATAATATATCAAAAGTGAATAAACCTATATCAAAGTGACTTATAAGGACATTTATTTAGGGACTTGTTTCTGACAGTTCTGAAGCCACTTTCATCCAAGCAATGCTTAGATGCTGAATGCTTTACTCACCCATAGGAAAAAGTTCCACAGCTCTTGATCACTCTTAACCCTTACATACCCCACATGTGTGGAAGGAGAACTGGAAAGTCCAGTCTTTTTCAGATTATTACCTTAAACTTCATAATCCCATTTACGATTACAGCACTTGTGTCCGAGAGCATAAATTGTGCAAGGATCTGGCCTGCTGAAGTTCTCCTACTTGCAATGTGAAAGAATGGAAAAGAGGCAGGTCACAAGCAGAAGTTTTCAAATGAAAAAGCAACAAACAGTCACTGGAGAGGTAAGCCACTAGAAGAGGCCAGTGCCTGATAGACTGTGTGACCTGAGTGCTGTATCACACTAGACAATGCAAATACATTTCCTACAGTGTTCTTCCCATCTCCCAGCCGACTTTGAAAATTCCCCTTTATCACACAGATGGTAAGCCCCACAATGTCCATCACTCTTCAGAATTCATACAAAACAGTCATTCTTTATATTCAAAGTTCTTGAGCTTTGCAAAACTGGCACAAAATACCGTAATGGAGAATGATCAGGTCTGTCATTTTTTTTGAATAAGCTGAACTGAGAAATAATATCTTTTGCTTTGAAAATTATAGCCTTTAAAAAGGTGGTCATCTTCATTTATATCTTCAGTTATTAGAACTTCGGGACTGTCAGTATACAATCCATTTTGCTAATATAAGCTTTAAAAGTCTTAACTAAATCAGAAAACAGGTCACGGGAAGATTATTTGTTCCCATAGAATGACAGAAATTGAGCCTTTTTTATGCCAGAGCAGTAGAACAGCCAACCACTTCATCACTTTCTGAAGCTACTGTCAGATCAGCCTATTGATACTGCTTCAGCCCTTTCTCAATACCACCTGTGACTGAATACATCACGATTTGTATAATTTTTATTCTCTCCTCACTCTGCTCAGGAGATTAAGCGCACCTATAAGACTTTCAAGCATATGAACCAATCATATAGAGTACACCACCAGAAAACCCCCTAGTATTTCCATAGTGTAAGCAGACTGCGCAGCCCATGGTGTTTTAGCACTCCAAGGTCACTTGCCTTACAAATTACCCATTCCTAGATTCTACATCATTAAACACCTGATTCTATTCATTGAAAAATTATTAAATCAGCCATGACAGCTTTGCTATAGATTTGCTAATCCAGTATAAATAGTTAGAGTGCCTATCACAAGTCCAATAGTATACAGTTGAACAACATATCTCAAGTAGTGGCTGTTAATCATAGTTAAACAGTTATTTGATGGAGATGACAGTTCCAGACTAACAAGCAGGGACTTCAGAGGCATGTGGTGCTGAAGGCAGTGCTGTCTGCACTGTATCGCCACTGATTCTACAGATTGCTCAATGCTGGGAGCAGTCACAGGAAAACACCCTGCAAGGCAGCACAGCATTCAGGGGTGGCATAAAAGGAGCAAACTAGCAACTAGGAGGAACATAAGTCTCAAGTTTTCACTTCCTTCTTTAGATATCCCAGGTAATGAGAGAAAATAGCTACGAAGAATGGAACAAAAGTCACTATGGAGCAGAGAAACTGATAGACTCCACTATTAATAGAATAGAATATTTCAGTTGGAAGGGACCTACAACAATCATCTAGTCCAGTGGCCTGACCAATTCAGGGCTGACCAAGTTAAAGCATGTTATTAAGGGCATTGTCCAAATGCCGCTTAAACACTGACAGTTTTGGGGCATCGACCACCTCTCTAGGAAGCCTCTTCCAGTGCTTGACCACCCTCTCAGTAAAGAAATGTTTCCTAATGTCAAGTCTAAACCTCCCCTGGCACAGCTTCGAACCATTCCCATATGTCCTATCACCAGATACCAGGGAGAAGAGATCAGCACCTCCCTCTCCACTTCCCCTCCTCAGGCAGCTGTAGAGAGCAATGAGTTCGCCCCTCAGCCTCCTTTTCTCCAAACTAGACAAGCCCGAAGTCCTTAGCCGCTCCTCATGGACATTCCTTCCACCCCTTTCACCAGCTTTGTTGCCCTCCTTTGGATGCATTCAAGGACCTTAACATCCTTCTTAAATAGCGGGGCCCAGAACTGCACACAGTACTCCAGGTGAGGCCGCACCAACGCTGAATACAGCGGGATAATCACCTCTTTTGACTGGCTGGTTATGCTGTGTTTGATGCCCCCCAGGATGCGGTTTGCCCTGTTGGCTGCCAGGGCACACTACTGACTCACACTGAGCCTGCTATCAACCAGCACCCCCAGATCCCTTTCTGTAGGGCCGCTCTCCAGCCACTCCTCTCCCAACTGATACTTGTGCCCAGCATTACTCAGTCCTAGGTGCAGAATCCGGCATTTTGACTTGTTAAATTTCATCCCGTTAATCATAGCCCAATGCTCCAATCTATCTAGATCCCTCTGCAAGGCCTCTTGTCCCTTAAGAGAGTCAACAGCACCTCTCAGTTTGTTATCATCAGCAAACTTGCTAATGGTGCTTTCAACTCCTGCATCCAAATTGTTGGTAAATATATTGAACAGGACTGGCCCTAGAACTGAACCACATTAAATCACCGCAGTATCCAGTTCAGCAAGATTACTGCCTGCATTCAGCAACATCCAGTGCCAAAGTCTTGTTAGATTCAAGTCAACTCCTTTGTTGATGTCCTCACCATTTTCTTTTACAAATGTTTAAAACTTCAGCTGAGTCTGGTGCCAAAGTCCTTTTGATCAATTAGAGCGAGTGAGGACATTTTCCCAACTGATTAACATCAGCTGGCATTCTATTGCTGTATTTAGGGTGTATGCAGGCCTGTGCTTCAAACAGCTGTGCCAGTGGAGCAATTTACAATGCTTTGGTCCTCTCTACTTTTTCTTACTCTCTCTTATTTCCCTCTCCACCATATCAGCAGAACTGCTATGGAAGTGCCCCTGTTACAATCAAAGTCAGCTGGGTTAATTTTGTTTCAAGTATAGGTCTTTCTGAGCAAGCCTGTTCTGTGTTGATATATTTGGAGACGGTCTCTTCAGCAGCTTGGTGGCAGCCTTAAACACTGGGTTGGGAAGGCTAGTAGCAGCAACCTTTAGCCAGCATATCAAGTTATAGAAAAGGACGTCAAACTATCCTAATGTTAAGAGTAGTAACACTGAAGTTTGCAAAAACTAAATTAATCTGAAATGACACTCATTGTAGAGTCAGTGAAACGTGTGTTTAAATGGCTTTGGGCTTGTCTAGTATACCACAGACAAAATACAATTATTAACTAATGAATCAGATGTCCAAAACAATAGCCTCTAGTCTGCAAACAGAAGTGATCTATTTAATTTTCTACATCCAAGTACTCCCATGGAAGTCTTAAGCACATAATATTCACACCACTCAATCCTATCTTCAGCTATATGCAGCACTATAGTGTTGTGGGTTGGGGTTTTTCCCCCCAGAAAAGAATACAAGAAATCTCAAAGAAAGCTTCTGTTCCAGCAGTCAGGTTTTTTTCTTGTAATTAATATCATGTTGTTGATACAAATTTTAAAGAACAGAGGTTTCTGTTTCCCAGTAATTCAATTCTACTTAATTATTCTAATACTGAATACAAATCCCAGAAGATATTTAGCTTGCAACAATTATTTCTGTCTTCTTGTTACTGAACTATGCAGTAACACAAAAAGAGCCTTAAAAACACTTAATATTTCTGGTTATAGTGCATGGAAGAATGCAACAT
The DNA here is from genome assembly GCF_000690835.1 of Fulmarus glacialis. NCBI lineage: Eukaryota > Metazoa > Chordata > Aves > Procellariiformes > Procellariidae > Fulmarus > Fulmarus glacialis. Next base: position 32,011 of record NW_009222800.1, on the reverse strand, counting down.
TGGCTTGATGTTAAGCTTCCAGTTGAAAAATTATGCTATAAATATAAAATGTGTATTGAAAAGCACAACTTAAATTAGTTACAGTAGCACAAAGGAAGGGCCAAGGAGATTTTAAGAAACCATTAAAACCAGACATCCCAAATTAAGAATTTGCATCAGGTTCCTAACCCTTCCAAGACACTTAAGTGTCTCAGCCAAAGCTTACTGCAGACAGGAGTGTTACTTCTCCAACCTAAGTGGCTTTGGATCAGGCCTCAAATCACAAAAGACTCAAGCAGGCTTCCTCCTAAAGTAGATCTTTGGCTTCATATATAGAAATGCATCACAGGCTAACATGAGTCAAGACGAATCCATCAAAAAGACCAAATCTCCCATTCCACTGTCACACCATTACTGAGAAACTCCTGCAAAAATACATTGCTATAGTGGGTGATGTGCAACAGGGCTGAAGTTAAGACTGGTGCCCTCACTTACGCTATAAAACTGTAATGTTTCTTTGCAAAATGAAAATTGTTTTCAAAGTTTAGTGTATGGCACCATATTGAGCAAGAGCAATTGAAAAATTATTCAGAAATTTGAATTGTGTAGGTGGAGTTGCAAACAAAGGTATGGGATAAGCAAAGCATGAAAGGAGGAAAACAAAGAGCCCTGAAGTCAAGTGTAGTCTCAAAAACTCTAGCTTCATGATACTGAACAAAAAGAAAAAGCTTCTTGAGGTGGTAGCTGAAAGAGGGTTTGTATAGCTATATACAAGGAAGCTGCTTCCTGTTGTTCACCAACTCCTTTGTTCTGGAAAGCAGGACTTGCACTTACCTCTGAAAGGAACACTATTACATCAATATGCTTTCTCCCCACAACCCTGAGTGTTTTCTATCTCTGCCCTGTCAATATAAGAATTTTATGGAAGTGATTAAGTGTTCATTGTCACTTCCAAGGCACTATTATGTTCTCTGCACGGTGCTGAGAAGGGGGAGGAAGTAGCGTATTATATCCAACTCCCTCCATAAACTATATAATTTGAATACAAATAAAATAATGTAAGTTCATAAGTAGTTCTGGATGGTTCTTAGTAATTTAAAAGTTACTACCTCAGAACATAAGATTATTGCATTTGAGACATTTCTTGGAGCTTGAGTCTACGCACAAAAATTATTTTGTGAGCGAACAACCCAAGCATTTGACATGACATGGAACTGTTCTAAGATCACAAGATGAGATCTTCAGCCAGTATAAAATGTATCAGCTCCATCAGCTTTGTACTACACTATCAGCTGTACTTTGACAGTTTGTATAAATGGAGGAATACGTGCTTTCTCATGTGGATTAACAAAATGATACTGATGACCATAGGTACATTGTCTTTTGCTTCAAAATTAAACAGTAAGTAGAGTTTATGCATAAGAACGCCCTTACTAAATGCATTAATTGTCACTTTCTTAACACATGTTTTACATTTGGCATAGCAACAATACAAAAGCATTTACAAACTGGATCAGAGCCAACAGATGGCTCCTCCAAGCCATCAGTCTCAGAATCCTACCCAGTTCCCACTCCTTCCCAGAAAAAGCCTGGGAAAACAGATTGGGAAGATTCATAAGTATACACACATGATTTATATGTGTCTTTGCGTGTACGTGTATGCATATATAGACACACATCAGTCTATATATGTATAAACATGTACACATACAGTATGTTCTACATGTACAATAGACAGTGCTCAGATGTAAAACATTATCTGGGCTCTTCAGGTATCTAAGACTCTCCCAGAAACAAAGTTTATGCAAAGAACTTTTTCTCTGTTCAGTGGAGATATTTCATTAAAAGACAATGCTATTTTGGGAAGGGCTTAGAACTAAGACATCTGTAACTAGATATTCTGGTTTCTTCCAACAGGGTATTCCACATTTAGAGACCAGTTTCTCTGTTCCACGTCTTGGCTGAAGGCCCGTCACAGCAGGAACTGCACTACCAGCTATGCCTAGATAGATCTGGGGGTAGCCATTGAGCATCTTTTTGAAGGAGGTCAGGAACAGGCATTTCAGAGATGCATGGCAGAAGGAAAGGCCACACGCTGCAAGTACTATTTTGGAGCTGGTGACTGCCACTTCCCACATTTCAGAAAGGAATTCCTCTCTGGCATTGCCATGGGGAAATTTCCTCATTTTAATAGAAAAGAGCAGTTTTTATTTTCAAAAATTGCAGTAGTTGAATTGCCCCTTGTTTGTGCTGATCACCATAACTGTTAATGTCAGAAAAGGAGAAGAAAAGCGGGTGCCTGTAAGGCAAATATTTTAAGACATGACTTGTTGAGATGACTAGTTGCATGTTTCCAGATGGAGCCCATTTCTCTCCTAAATGCCATCAATAAAAACAGGACCTATTCTATACATTCGATTCTTGCTAGAGAAATGTACATATGGTTCTCTTGAAATTGTTCCTTGATTATTTCTTTTTATATCACTTTGATATTTACGACGCTTAACATCTGTACTGTAAGCCTCTAGAAAAACACCATGAGTATGCACCACAGGTAACTTTTACAGGCAAAAATCACATTAACTCCAGAAAAGCAACAAAATACAAGTAAGTTTAGAAATAGGAGAATATTAAAGGTTTGCATTCAAGATCAGTAATTTTTAACCTTACAAAGGTCCACCAGACCTCACAAAGACTTTTGCGTCTATAGCTTAGTCTCAAAGAATCCCAGCTTCAGCTGAAGGCCTCACAAGAAGGCCCTCCGAAAGCAATAATTACCTGTTTTCTCAGGCAGGGGGAGGCACATGATACTATCTTACTTAGGATTTGAGGTTTGTACAAGTTACCCTTCCTCCTAAGGGCATCATCCAGGAAACAGAAACACCAGTTAGGACCATAGCTTTCCTACTCCAAGACAGGATTTAGGGTATTGCACTATTGATACAACTGCTCAGCAAAGGCCCACACATGGAAGTATTTGTGCCAGAAACCACACAGCTCACGCTCCTGAGTTTCATAACAGAAAAAAAAGTTATTTCTGTCTCAGGAATGCAGCACAAAGTGCAGCCATTTTTCCACAGCCAAAAAGGGGGTCCACAGACATGCCAGAATACGTGGAGTGATATCAACCAGTAAGGAAACCACGGGAAGTGCCACCTGACCCCTTCCAAATACAGATGTAGATCTGACATGTGACAAGGAAGCCACCTCATCAGACAGGTGCTCACTTCAATGGGAAGAAACATTTCTGAATCACAATTCAGAACATGAAGTATTTTTTATTTTACAGAATACATCAGGCTACGGCTAACACACAGTAGCTCATTAGAAAACAAAATTAGAGCTCTGTTATCTAAAAAGATATGATCTTTCAACAGAAAGTCTATGGAATAAGAAATTGAACATTCAGGTTTTGTGGACCCTTCATAGGTGACTACTAAATGGCACCTAATACGAAGTAAATTACTGGAAAAACCTAATATTGTTTTCCTACCACACATAAGATTGAGAAGGCTTTCTATTAAACCCACATTTTCTAGCAAAAGCCATCACTAATCACCTTACTAATACAGAAGGAAGCAGCTATTTACTCATATCCAGCAGTTTGGAATTAGTCTTGCCAATAAGGCAAGGACCCAAAGAAAGTTTTGTTTTAGATCTCAACCTTGACACAGACTTCTTCAATGGCATTTAGGAAATGTTCTAATTACAATCAGGAATTAATTATAGCTGGAAATTTTCTCATTAAATGAATTTTCATTGGAAAACACTGATTCATAAAAACAATTTCCAGGAAACATTATTGCATGTTCAACAGAGTTCTGCTGTAACACTGGCTGCTCTCCTGCCAGCTCACCTAGAAAGAATGGTATCTTCAGGTTCATAGTTTTACTATGGGGACCTGTTTATGTCATGAGATTTCACAGGATGTCTCCCGGGACTTGAGGACAGCTGTCTGCCCCGTTTCAGTAACAACAGAAAAACAAATTATATTTTCAGAGCTTTCAAGAATGTTAATTTTCTAGAAGTCCCTTTCTGTGGGAAGCTTCAGAGTTTCTATGTTTTTTTCCCAACCAGAATAACTTTCTGAAGCTTCCTGAAGTTCTTGTGGATTTCTCCATAGAACAAAAGGTCTGAATTCCCACTAACTCTTCCTTCAGTCTCTTTGGGTCACGCTCAGGTGGCATAGCTTGTGTCCCATTCATACCACAATGACTCTCTCCACGTCAACACAGGACTCCATGTCTCTACAAACAAGGGTGCAATGACCCAAGATAGAAGGTAGCTTGAACTGTCTGAGAAAGCCTTTCTCCACCTTGGTCACTATAGCAGAAATACTGCACACAGTCCGTAGTGTTTCAGCTCCCCCTCTGTCACATGGCAGCTATCACTGTCTCTTCTCCCTCCCTCAGTCTTTCTTGGTTGATTTGAAAACACTCCAAGAGTGAAGTTATCTTGTATTGTGTGCTAATTTGTGGCCTCTGGGAAAAGCTACAATAAGTGAAGAGTCTAAGCAGAGCTTCCTTATTAAGTTCTGCCTGAGTTCATAATTGTAAGGATCAACAGCAAAGTAAATAGGGAAAAAAATCCGTCGATTATTATTTTTAAATAGAAATACAGCTTAGAAGTGTTGCCAAATGGAGCCACGCAGAGGGACAATGTTTAAAACACAAGAAGAGGTCCCCAAGTTGTTAGAGATCTTTTGAAATCATTGGCTCTGCCCTGCGCTGTCTGCAATGTACATGAGCAATCTAAGCAGACACAAAGAATGCAAACTACGGGTAAATTAAAACAGTTGATATTTTTTAGCACAGTTAAGGCAAGGAACACAAGAATTCAAAACGATTTGGATCTGTGCTCTAACTAGCGAGAAAAATGAGGATAAAATGTGAAATATTGGCTTGTTATTTTAAAAATCATACAAGAGAATTAAGACTCGAGAAAGGAACACTGTAGAACCCTACGATTTAATTGCTATGGCAACTTGCAAAGCAGTTTTATAGAGTGATTCTAGCAGTTCTCTCATATTATCAAAAAATATGCTGAACCACTAAAATTTAAAGAGAAACGGTCATTTAATGTGTTGTACTAACAGATTTAAGAGTGTTATCGTATGTAATGTGACTTTTATATTATATCCGCATCATATCGTAGCACTTGAAACTATTCATTTTTGGATATGGAACTGGGGAGAGGACCTCCTAGGTTACAGGTCTAATCTACAGCTGATTTAATCTTATCCCACTCAAATTTATCAAGTTCTGAATTAAAACTAGCAGGGTTTTCTTACTCTCACTACTCTAACAATGTCATTGTAAAGCCTCACTCTAATCATGGTTTGGAGCCTTCTGCTAAGATCCTGTCAGAACTTACTCATAACCATATTATGTCTTTTTGCTCTTTGCCAACATTTTCTTTCAGTTTAAATAACTTCTCCTGCTTTGGTATTTATTCCATCTCTAGTTCCTCCATGTAGAAAGCTATCATTAGTTTTCACTTTGCTACACTAAACAAGCCATAAATAACAACATTTAATTATATATACACATATATATAAAAAAAAATATACACTATATACACACACATATGTATAACAAATATTTATAACTGTATATACACACACATATATGTACATAATTATGAAGGAATGGGATTGAGTCAGACCAGATTATATAACTGTAAAGAAAAGATGTGAATTGACAAATGAGAAAAGTATAGTTTTATAGACTATTTTCATTGCTTATGTTGAGATAAAGGTCAATCAATTGTGTTGAAATGGCATATGGATACGCATAAAAATGAGATGCTTATATTCCTAACTATCATAGGAATAATTCAAACAAATTTAGGACAGGCAATTATGTCTAGTAGTAGTAGTTAAAATTCAAAGTACTTCAGGAAAAGGTGATTGTAGTGAAAGTTTAAGACCTATAAATTCTGTTCACGCCCCAAAAACTAAGGATGTCTTTCCTTTGTGCCCCTCCCCATTGAAATGGAACAGTAATTCTCATGGCCACAAAATAGCCTGAAATTTTTCTGACTCAAGTTGTTCAGTACCTTGTAGCGAAATTCCATGGGTTAATTATAAATATGCTTCTTATAAATTTTAAGAGCATCACTTAACACTAACTGGGTTCCTTTTGATATGAGAAATGGGAAACAAGACCTTCTACTCTACCTTCTCAATACATGCCAGCCATTATTTCTTTTCAGACTACCATGTACTTTCTTATTCATCCACATTTGAAACTAAACAATTAGAATATTTTCAGCCTCCTCTCCCATGAAAAACTTTCTGGTTCCTAACTATTTTGTCACCAAAACCACTAGGTTTTTTACTGCAAAACGGTAACCAGGATTCAAGTAAATACAAGCCTTAGTTTTCTACAATGACATTTTAACCTTCCCATACTATTCTCCATCTCTGTGCAATCTAATAATTTTCTTTATTCTTTGGGATACAGCCCAACAGTGAGCAAGTTTTCATCTCAGCTCACTTTCAAAATTTATTCTAGGATGCAGCTGGACTGACTTGCAAGTGTATTTCAGACATATTCAAAGATGGAGGTTTGCTGCATTGTCCCCCATAAAAAGCACAGTTAGCAGTTGCTATTGGCATGAAAAAAGTCAATATTCTTCAGCCAAACACAGTGAAAATGAACAGCAGAGCTATTCCCTTAACAGGTATTTGAATTGAATACCTGGGTTCCACTGAACTAGACAGTTTTGTCACTGGATCTTTGATACGTTAGGTATTACAGAGTTTTCATTACTTAGAAGGATATTGGAAAAATACGGCCAATGAAACTACAGTGCACAATACTTGCAGCGTAGCATGTATGTTTTTCTTCGCTCCCCTCCCTCTAGCAAATAAAAAGAAAAACAGAACTCAGATTTGCTTTTGTGCATTGGGGAGGTCAAGAAAAATTGGATTTTGCTAGTGAGGAGTAATTAGATGATTAAGGTGACAGAGCTTAACACATGCCTTCCATGGGCACGGACTTACTATACCAAAATTATGAAGTTGCAGCTCTAAACTGAATTGCCAGCTATTTTGCACACTTACTGAAAACTCATTTTGAGGTGATTTATCTAATAAGTGTCTCCTTAAGAGCAGTATTAGTACTGTTTTATCATCATACCATGTTCTTAGGAGGTTGTTGATTACACAAATGACTCAAAAACTGGCCATATCACTGTCTTCACATGAAATCAACTCATTTATGCTACAAGCTCTAATTTCTCTAGCTTCTTTTATACCAGAAACAGCCAGTTCACTGTTTTTAAAGATAGCTCACACTGAACTGATTTACCATGTGCATAAACAGCTGAGTTGGAATAGAGGAAGGAAGAGTGAAATGGTTGGAATGACCAGCTGGTTGGAATGACAGTATAATTACCTCTTTGAGCAGCAGCATTGCTTCTTGTCAGCTTAAGCACTTTGTGGGATTACAAAGTTAGTTTGCAAGCTGAAGATGTTTTTAAGTACTTTGAGAAGCCACTGTAGTCTTGCTTAAACAAACTAACAGATGAACAGCCTGACTATATGCTTTGGAAGAATGGATGTCCTTCTGGCCGTCATTGCTGGTAAATAGAAAACCTGTCTATCTGATAATTGTTATCCAGTTATCTGATATCTCTGACACAATAATTATCCAAAGCCAATGTCCAGGTTTCAGTGCACAACTGGGGATTCCAATTCATATACTCAGTCTGGTTAACAGGCATGAATTCCATCAGCCCCACTGCCAAGGTTACCTCAGTGAAGCCTACTTAATCATAAGTAGTTCACTGTGTTCCGTTCAAAAACTTATCTTAAATTATACCAGCATCTTCTTATTCAGAAATCAAACATTAAAAATTGAAAAGCTCTTAGGTCTACAATTTAAATGGCCACCTTATTTAAACTGTCATGGGCTTTGAACCCTCAATGACTGCAAAATGTGCATGATATGAAAAATAACACTAATGCAAACCTAATGTTGCCCTTGCACAGTTCCTTGAGGAATTCAATGTGAAACAGTCCAAGAATAAAGACTGAGCTACATTTTAATTTCATTAAAAATTAAGCATCATAACAGAACCAACAGCAAAACAGCATTAACTGAAGGCAGCATTTCTGATCATATGATGAAGTAATAGTTTTCACTGAAGGAGGTATGTTTGAATGTTTGTATGTATACCCATATGCTTTATATTTATACATACACATAAAAAACAAAAGTTCAACTTGTATTACACCACATATTTAATTATATTACAAATTTCGAAGAATAAAGCCTTACTTATGAAAATAAGGGAAAGCTGTATCATGCTTTATTTTTAAATTGCATCAGATAAGCATATATTTACTACTGGTAGTCATTAAAACATATACTGTAACTGCCTCAGTAATGGCATGCTTAGGGAAGGGATAAGGCTTGCATTAGTCGAGAAGCAGTATACCAAATAGCTTACTAAAACCTGAGAATATACCTTATTTCTCTGGTTAAATAACAGCTAAAAATTATATAAAAATAGGATCCAGTAATAAGAAAACTCAGAAAAAACCCAAAAGAATAAAATATAGCAAACATTAAGTTTTTAAGAAATGTCACGAGAGTCCCTGGAACAGTTGTCCTAGACTTAGAGAATCCCTGTCTCAACTGTGTAGTAGCTTTTACTCATTAATTTGAAGGCACTGATTCACTAGTATATTCTAAAGAACCAAGGGTGAACTGAGGGCTGCATTTTAAAAGTAATTTAGAAAGAGCTACGAGAATTTTAAAATTACAGCGGCTGCCATTAAAAAAAAAGAACTTTGCAAACTCACCATGTACTATCCAACACACCAGAGCTGTTGTCTGTTTCGATTTGGAGAAACTGTTTCAGTGTGTTTCAGCTGCTACTGTGTGGTAGCTGTCTAAAAAAATTAACAGAAAAGATTTAGTGTGACCGCTTTATAACACAACACTGAAGTTGTTAGATCGAAGTAAACTTTATATTTACTTTTAATATACACAACATGCACAAAAGTCAACATAAGTTTTACTTCAGCAAAAGCAGAGTTAGACTCAGCCCTCTGAAAACACTGAGCACAAAACCATTTTAAGCTGATATTGAGAAAAGGAGCTAGGAAAGCTACTTTTTTTTCTTTAAAGTTGAATGCTTAACACCTTTGGATCCCTCTGAAAATTCTTGTGGTATTTTAAACAAAGTGATTCACTGGGAGACATAAAGGGCTTAGATTTGTTGGGAAACACGTAGGACTTGGTCCACTGTGCTCAGTGTAAGCAGAAGAGAGGCTTTCTCTAAAAGCAAGTCTGCTTTTCACATGCTGCAGCCTTCCACGTTTTGCCACCAGGTGGCAAGATGACAGCAAAAGGGATAATGCTAAGTCCATGCGATTCACACATTAGTAGCCAGCTGCCGCCCTCTAACGTGGCAATGAAAAGAACATCAGCTCCTTAAATGCTGAGACTCCAGAATAATGACACACTCCATTTTCTGGATTTGCAAAATGTTGAGAAGCTGAAAGTAATTAGGGTTCCACATAGCTCTATAAACCAATTTATAAAATGACTGACAAAGCAGGCAAGGGTTTTGCATTGCAGTCTGTGGTGCAACTGAAGTTACATGCTACTCCACCTTCCTACACACCCTGATAAGTACTCAGTGCTAGTTAGTCTGGAAAAAACACAACGAGTGAGCAAAATGAAAAGGAGCAGACCCTGATTTTCATGATCTTAGTGAAGTCTAACATACTTAAAAATAACCCAAAGTCTGAGCCAACATTCATTTGCACAGAGATAAATGAGGAGGCATGGAAGTCAATTCAATTACACAAATGTAACACAAGGACAGGTAAATGGAAACACAGGTGATAAAACAGAAGCCAAAGTTAGAGGTAAAGAAAAAAATTATCAGTGAGTCCTTGCTGAGGTTCTCTAATTCTGTTTACTACTAGAATGTGGAATGTGACATGAAACCCACATCCATCGGGTGGGATGGGTTCCAGTTTTAAGTAAAACATGAGAAAAGATTCATTGTAATTGTAGAGGAGAGTCTTTTTTGAAAGAAAAAACCTCTTGTTACTGGAAATTTTTAAGACATTTTCCATTAAGAATAATTTGGGGGAATTATTTCAACAAAAAAATTTATAATACAAAGTTTCTGATCTGGAGGGCTATCTCCCCACCTATTCCTCCAGTTCCCAGAGGAACCATGCATTGTATTGTACCAAAAGACTAACTCAAAGACCCCTGCTACCAGTATTGTTCTGTAAGATATGACTAATTGAGGTCACAAAGCCAAAAAAGAATCTTTACAACAAGTAAATTCTACTGTTTCTCAGATGCTTTTATCAAACCTTACCTGCAAACAGGATGGAAGGACAACGAGAGGGTGAATAAACGCACCTCCCTCCAAATAAATGCTGGAAGGCTACTGGCAATACCTTATTCTTTACTGAAGTGACATAGCATATTGAGAAACAACACTTTGAGTAGTGACCTGGGGCCTGATCTCACTTTACAGATCTGTAAAGCAGAAGTTAGTTGAGTTGCACTACTCCAACATTGGAATCGGGTCTACAATGACAATTTCCATCACAATGCATGATGTGTGGATGAGATTTAAACATCTACAAAAGAAAAGAAAGAGGATTCAGCAGAGAAGATCTGAAGAACCGTTAAACTGAGTAACAATAAAAGGAGTGTCTAAACACAAGATTTATTATAACTAAGTCTTCTCACTACCATTCAGAGTTAAAATAAGATGTTTAAGCTGGGCATGTATTTTTCTTCTTCCACTGCTGCCTCTTCAGAAAAACTCTTCATTTCTTTGGTTCAGGCCAGATGCACTACCCTCACAGGCCATAGTATTAAAAGTCACCAGCATGTAGAATATGAATGCGACTGGCATTCCTCTTGCTCCTTAAAACCATGATTTCTTCCACAATGCTAAAGCATTGTTTGCAGTGCAATGTGGTAAACAATTTGCTGCAAGAACAGCAAATAAGGGCCCATGTTTAATTCAGACATTGTCATTACATTATTTCCTTTGACCTCTGTGAATCTCCTCCAACTCTTGGTCTAATCAGTATGAAATATTCTAATGATTTCAGAAAGTGCAGGGCTGTGCCCAGTGCTTTTCAACTGTTTCTTCCTCACTCCACAAACAAACCTCAAAATTACTAATCACAGTAATAGGTAGGGTTGCAAAGCTGGGTGCATCTCATCCTGTGCTGATAAGATTACAAATAAGAAACAAATAAACCTTTCCTGAAGGAAAAGGAAAGCTGCTGTATTGTGTGGAATAAACAGCGAGCCTTTCTACCACAAGATTTTCCGCTTTAGGGCACGTTAGCCCTGCAAGTACTACCACAAACACAGAGAGTTCAATATCAAAATACAGTAAAATTTCAAGCAAAATCAAGCACCACAGGAAAATGAGTGTTTGCTCTTGTACAAATATGGTAGAAAAAAAAATATGCAGCACTTTGCCATGTTCTCAGGCAACTCATCATGCAACGGAGCCATGCTCCAGAAATTGCTTGTATGACCAGATTTCATTGGGAGGGTCATCATGAGATGAAGACTTTCCATCCTCTCCTGCTCAGACATAAAAATGTCAGAATATACCCATCTCTGCTTGAATAAAATTGAAACATTAATCTAATTTGGTTTTCTAACATTCATGAAACAATGCAAAACACTTCTTCTTTCTGCAAGACAGCTGAAAGTTTAGGCTTGTGGTTATGGCTGCCCCAGAATACTGTGTATGCATTTTGGCACTTCTTCCTATCTAGAAATTATTTACCCCACTGACCTAGCATGTAAAGCTGTATATAAATCAAGATTTTTGTTTTTTAAAAGCCAGTACATTGTTATCATGTACTTCACTGAAAATTTTTAGACTTCAAAGCCTATGAAGTCAGTGAAACAGTGATGACACTCAACTAGCCACAGAATGAATAGTGATTTGCATGACACTTCTCATCCAGCAGTGCTCTGCAAAAGCATGAGTGCTGTTAGCTCCAGCTGAAGTCAAGAGGAACTGAGGACATTCCTCACCTTTCATATCTGAGCTTGGTATTTTCACAGACAGCTCTGCAGTGGCAGATGTGAAGATGCAGACAGCATGTATGTAACAGGCTGCATAATAGCAACATTTGAACCATATGCCACAACAGTGACATTTTAATCTTAAATCAGTATTAAGCTGAAAGATTCAGATTAAATTACTCCAATTTATAGGTGTTCCATGGACACGCATTGCTAAAGCACGCTCCATAAGGAGAAAAAATACTGCTTTCCTTTGGAAACATTTAGATTTAAAAGCACCAATATCCTTCTCTGAACATAAAATATTATCAATTATTTTGTTATAACCAGAGAGGATGTTCTAGAATGGCACAAATATGATGTACTGCTCCAACCTCACTGACCTGCATGCTCTTTCAAATTCAGATGGATGGAGACACAACTGAAACTGTTTCATTTTTCCACCCACAAATATTCACTCAAATTTGTGTCTCAATCTCTCAGGTCATGGCCATTGTTTATAGATACTTAGCAGTAGTCCAATTTATCTGCAATAGTGATGAAAACAGGGAATTTTATAAGTACAAAGAATTATTTGCAGATAACTTAAGAACAAAACATTTATTGAGGAAACTTTAATCAAAAGAAATAAAAGTCATCAAGCCAGAGAAAGGAAACATCATGTGATCTAAACATCCAATCAAAAATATCAGCTCAGAATTTGGGTTGTCAACTGTATGCAGTCAATCACCTGTGTGCAAAATACATACCACAATCAAATAGCTGTGGCATTTGTTCAACAGTTCTGAATAATAAGCTGGAGAAAATAATAAATTGCTCATAACGTGGGAAGAGGGAAAAAGCTAAATTGCTTGCTCCAAGTTGCAACTTTGCCATCTGTGTATCTTGCATACTGTTCTTTTTACTTTTCATTCAGCAGAATTTGGGAAGTCCTAACTGCTCACAACAAATTTGTTTAAGAGAGAGTCCTTTTCGGTGCAAATGAAAGATGCTGTTATAAAACTTTTAAAGTTTGAGCCATACCATGCTGCAACAAACGGAATAGTTTCTCCCAGGGTTATAACTTTGGTGTGTTCTCAGGGAGAGGTCCCATAGCAGTTCAATCTCATCTGAAATGTAGCTGCTGCTGCCCCACACATTTCTCCATCCCAAGCAACGTACTCACTCTGCTCTTACAGAGAAGCACTTCAGAGAAAATTAGCTAACAGAAGAGTGACTAATCTTGAGCAGAATAAACTCAGACCCTAATCACACAAAGGCCAGGAACACTGTCAGGAAAGTGTAAAATAAGAGAAATGGAAGGAAGAGCACAGTACTATACCAACTTTAATTGTTATATATTGCTATGGAACCACATCCTGCAGTAGGAACTGCAAAAGCAGAAGCAATTTTTGACAGTGCAGCTTGAGAGAAAACCACACAGGCCAGGGTACTGGGAAAAGTGCTGGAGTGGTTAACACATACGCTTGAGGTAGGTGTAACAGCTTACTTTATTTTTCTTTGTATATTTGATATAGGGAATGAGGGGGTAAAAACTAGGCTCTGCTTCTCCTACTGAAGAGGCTGAAAAGCTCAAGTGTTCAGGAGATCACAGTAACAAATTATGTTCTTGGTCAGGTTAGTTTTAGAAGAACGGTTAATAGCAAATACAGATATCCATGCTGCAAGTATTAAACTGAAAGATTATGAAACTGTATGACCTGCAAACGGGACCATTTTTATGCATGAAATAAAGCTTCAGAAAATCCAGCACTATCAGAAGGGACCTGCACTTTAACAAATTGTATTAGAAATTTGAAAGTCATACATCACAAATTTAATACACAGAAAAAGCTCCTCTGCTTTTCCCCTGCTCCTGCCTTAATTTCATTTCTTCTGAGGAGAACTCAACTGTCCTGTACGTTACTTCTAGAATAAGAAGGTCTGACACAAAATGCATCCAGGCCTTGAAGTTAGGGTGATACAGCTCTTGAGATCAGCTGAGTGGTAACAGCTATGACAACACTCAGCATCTCCCTGTAAGCAGTTCGTATGAACTATGCTGCTTTTCACTCACTTCATCCAAAGCTGTCAAAAAGCACATATCAGCCTTTGTTCATCTGTGTTAGCTTGTCTGGCAGTTGAAAACTATTAAACACATGGAGATGAAAACCATGAAGTACATGAAGCTGCATAATATTGTTAAAGGCAGTGCTTTTCTAAAAAGCATGATTTCACTCAGAGGTTTATTTGTCCTGAGAAGACTATATTTGCCTCAATGAATTTTGAATTCTGAAGTAAAACTTAGATTCCGTAACTTAGATCCATTATACAACCATATCTTTGAAATGTTTCTGATGCTTTTTCATGGCTTAATTTTAGAGTAATTATATCATGCTGTACGAAAAGTGTCTGAGTTACCAGACAATAGAGTACTGTTAGGAAATCAAGCTCCTCAGCTAATGCTAGTTAAGCACTTAAGATCCCTCCTGAGCTTTAAGAACCTTGGTCTACAAATTCGTCACGAAAACCTCATTTTTTTGTGGCTTGTTTCACAGTGGCTTCTGAGTTTCCAGGGGAAAAAAATCTGAGTAATGACCACACTTAAACAGAATGGACTTCAGGAAAAATACTTGTAATAGATCTGACAAAGCAGCAGCAAACTGGAAGCCAAAACCAGGTTAGAAAACATGTCTCTTATTTTGGCCTAATTATTTCCAACAACCTGACAGGAAAAAAAAAAAAAAAAGAGTTAGTACCTATGGCGCAAAAACAGCACTAAAGCAGGTAAGATCAACTGTTGTGAAACTGTAAGAAATTAGAGTGCACTGGATGAGGTACACCATCACACTGGACCAGCATGTGTAGGATCAATGAATTCTGATGGTTCTGCTGTGGGGTGCACTAACTTTGCTGGATATTGAGATATGTTGGCAGGTTTTGTTATTTGGCTGTGACAAGGACTACTTCCATTTGGTGTTAATTTGGTCTGCTGAATGTTTGCTAAGAAGCAGTTCAAAAGAAGGGATGTGTTTAACATCAAATTAGACATAACAAGTAAACCAACAAATAAAATTAAACATTCACAAATAAAAGAGACTAAAGCCATCTAGAGTATTAATACTAAAAAGCATAAAAGAGTCAGGTATTCAAAGGGAATTTTTAATTCCTAGCAGTGCTGCATATTGTTTTAGTTCTACTGGAATCAGTAGCAAAATTGCCTGCAAATTCAATGAGTCTGAAGTTTACCATACATATGAACACAGAGCAATCTTCAACAGTATTTCAACAGAAAATGCAATTTGGGTCATTGTATCCTTGCTAATACTGCATCCAGTTTGTCTGATTCACTGTAATCCTTCTCTAGTTTAGAGATCCCTAAACACAGGATTATTTATAACAAATTTTTTGTTCATCAGCGCATTCCATAATATCCCCTGCGATAGCTAAATGACAGCAGCACAGCATAGATTCTCCAAAACAAAGCTATATTCTTACAAGTAATTTGAGGCAAATAAGATTTTTGAAAGAACTTCAGGTTATACAGGGCCTACTTCCACAGGTATTCATACAGGATTTGAAGCTTAATTTTTAGACAGCAACTTGAATTTGCTGTGCAACAGAGAAATCAGCACTGCTACATAAACTGTAAATAAAGGGTCAAAAACATCTCCAAAAAGCATGGATTTAGTGCACTGACTGACAATCTTACATCCCACAAAGTACACCATCAAATGAGCATATTTGAAGTAGGTGTAACATATGAACTCTTGCTTTAGATAGCCAGAGGAAATGATACATTTCTTGCAAATCTTATATGAACTCTTCCTGGCCACTGACCCCAATTCCTAGACATGAAACCAATTATTGTTAGTCAACACATTCTATTCATGGCAGGAATAACAAAAATCTCCTTTAATACACATACATTATCATTTTGTTAACTTATGGTGATGTCCATTTCCTTCTGAAGTGTAAGCATCAATAAGAAATCTCAAAGTTTTCTTTCAGATTTAAGTTGCCTCCCTATTTATCTCCTTCACTCCCTTTCTCTTCCTCTCATCTAAAACAAACAAAAGTCCTAAAGGAGTAAGTTACTTACAAGAAGAAAGCTCGTTGTAGGAAAAATATATACACAATATTTCAGCTCTGTTGACCACCTCAGTCATGGTGAGAGCACCATTCTGTAAACTGATCTGGAAAAAATGAGGTAAAAAGAGGGACTGGGAGTCAAGAAATTTAAATGCTCTTGACAACTGACACTTTGCTAATATCTTGAGCAGGTCAGTTAGCTTCACTGTGTGTATTTCTAAAAGGATATATTAATTTTATCCATCTTTAAATAATATTTTCATCTCATGCCTTCAAAGCCATTCCAAAGAGCACTATGCTCTTATTTGTTACTAAAGCCAAAAGATCATCAGACAGGAGCAGATAAATCCTGATATTCTATGGCAATATGTGACACCGTTCCCTAATTAAACCATTGGAACAAAGCACAGTCATTAACATGGAATGATTCCAGATTCACACTGTTCATTTGTGCTTCCCCAAACACAGCAATTTAGGATTACTGAAGTTCACATACTTCACCAATTCAATACAGCAAAGTTTTTTGATGCTGAGATTTAAAATACATATGTTTAAGATATATGATTATACATACATCTTATGTATATGTAAGGGTGGTGAGGCACTGGAACAGGTTGCCCAAAGCAGCTGTGGATGCCCCATCCCTTGAAGTATTCACGACCAGGTTGGATGGGGCTTTGAGCAACCTGGTCTAGTGGAAGGTGTCCCTGCCCATGGCAGGGGGGGTTGGAACTAGATGATCTTTAAGGTCCCTTCCAACCCAAACCATTCTATGATTCTATGAGTTTACATATACATCTTATAGAATAATACGGAAATTGCTTCCCCTCTTCCAACATTATCCAGTGCCTTTCATTAACGCGCATGATGCACAATGCTTACAGTCCTCTGGAGTGATTCCAACTAGTGTCACCACAGCAGTCTTCTTTCCATGGTCATGGGCCAATCGTTTAAAGCAAGCCTCTGCTGACTGAGTACAGACATACAAGAAGCATTCTCAAGAACATAGTATTAAATATATTCAGTCTTCATGCAAAGTCAGTGTATTGTCGTCGTATCTTTAAAGCTTTCCACACCACAATTTAGTTCAATTTTCACATTGTAAGGAAAAGCGATCATCCTTCAAACCACTTGCACTGCTGCCTTGGATAGCACTTGCTATTCCTTTTTGTGTAGCCAAGTCTTGAGTGCCTGTAGTCACACTGCACCTCATTACATATGAGCTGGCTCCAATACCTATAATCGTTAGAAAAACAGATTTGTCAGGACGAAAATCCTCCCTTTTCCTTCCACATGTTTTTTCATATTTATAAAAAAAAAATTAAGATCAGGTTCTAGGTTTTCCAAACCTATCCTGCTGGCATCCCATCTGACTCAGGTAAGAGTTCCTGGACTGATAATGCCTCCGCTTGTCCCATTAAGTATTTATTTTAAGTTCAGTTTATCTTTGTTTCTCGAAGTTCATTCTCTCTAAGTGACTTCTTAATCACAAATATCCAATATGTACGCATTTAATTTCCTTTCATTTTGTTTGATATTTCTTCTGTTACTTTATTTCAGTGCGCTAAAAATAAAGGTCTTTTGCATGTACAGATAAAGGCATTTACTGAAAACAGACAACATGGTCATCCCCTTTTATTCCATATCAGCTTCATTATCCATACTATAAAGTAACACTTAAATAACAATTCATTTTCCAAAGATGTGCCTCTTGGTCTTCCTGTTGAGTGTTCTGCATGAAAGCTAGAAAAAATTGAGCTGATTTCATAAATAAACTTTTCCTCTACTCAAAAATGGAGCATAAGATATACCTACCCAAATTCCTTTCAGAGGTGAGTAATAATTGGTATATACTTTTCTCCAGTCAAGATCGACAATAAATTGATGTGTCATTGTGTTTTAGAATCTCAAACATGGATTCTGTTTTGATCAATCCCCAAAACTTTAAAATACAATTAATGAGCACTTATCTCTCCAAGTCACCAATGTTTGTTGCTCAAGAAAGACCTTAATGTTTAGTCTGCTGGACTCGACTTCACACTGCAGAAAAAAGCAACTATTTCTATGGGTTTAGCACAACAGCACATTTAACAAATCTTTCCTAGTTGCAAATAAAATGAAAACATCTTGCTTGTAACACTCATTTTAGCCAACACTTTAACAAGAGTCTCTAGATTATAATCAAACTTCTAACTGAAAGAATTAATTCTAACTCCCATTTATATGAAAAGGGGGACAAGTCAACCAAATCTAAATCTTCTGCCATTCACTGCCAGCTATATCAGATTCATATTCTCAGTTAAACGTATTACAAAATAATTAAAGATAATTTCAACTGTTTACAATACCAATCTAAACCAAAATGCTCGTAAGTTAGAAGACCAGATTTTAAAATGAGAAACAAGTGTAAGTGGATTTATATAAACCCAAAAATAGTACACTGAACTTTTACTTTATTCAGTGGTACAATTTGTAAATATTTGGAATCTCAGGTAACAACATTCCTGGTTTACTTGCCACAATTCTATTGATAAAGGCCTGGGGCTCTGCATGGCACACACTCCTTCTCAGGTTTAGCTGATATTTCTTTTACTCTGAGTCATGATTTGATCAGAGTTCTTGCCGGATATTCTCCGAGCGCTCCCTGGCACTTAACTCATAATAGGCCCAATTCTATTCTTGTTTCTATAAATGAGATCTGACCAAGCTCCACAACAAGTAATAGAATTTTCTTTGTCACCTTTCTTTTCTTCTTTAACATACAAAGAATTTTTGTTTATAGTTCTTTGCAAAGAATAAATGTCTTTACATGAGTTAACTCATGCTGAAGTTCAGCACTTCCCATACCTTACAAAATGGAAGGAGTAATTATTCCTTCTAGTGATCCATCAGAGAATGATGAATCACAATAATAGCTTTCAACAACTGATCAGCAACCCAAAGCCTGAATGACCTATGTAGGTTTTTCAAGTTTTAAAGCTTATCACTAGAAACGTGCCTAGAAATGCCAAGCGGACAGTCCTATTGTGACAGACAGACTGAAACTCAAGCCATGCTCCAAAGAGCTGACAAACCACTCATCATTTGTCTGTTCAGAAACAGGAAGAAGTTATAGTGCAGGTCACAGTAATGAAGACAGGACTCCATAATTCTGATCTCTGCTCTAATGCTCAGCCTGCTCAATCATACTGAATCCCATAAAGAAACCTAAAAACTGTTTGCGAACAGTCTGCAGATAAATCAACTACTTTAAGCATTCAATACAAAAGTCTCTCCTAGTATTTTTCGTATGGATAAAGGAATCATACAAAGCTTCAAGTTTCCCTGGCAATTCTGCCATTTAAAAACAAGCAAAAAATGGGACAAACCCCCCACCAATGCAAACCATACAGCTGGTGATCCTGATAGTTAAAGATCTACAGTTAATTGATAGTGATGTAAACTCCTTATGCCAGATTGTTTAAGCACAGAAGAAAGCACAAATGCACATAATTAAGATCTGATGTTTGCTTTTTCCTCCCAACACAAATGCAGTATTTGTGTTTGAGCACTGGCAGTAACAACTGTGAACTATGCTATTAATGTCTGATTTAAAAATGCTTGTGGCAGGATCCTGTCTGGAAGAGCAAAAATAAAAATGTATTCAGACAAAACAACAGTGAAAAGTACATTAAGAAAATTAAAAGCAGTCATTACAGAAGAAAACCATGTATTCTTATCTCAAAGTTACTCACATATAACTTTTCTTAAAATGGATCCAAACACTGCCATTCTCAATAAAATCTAAATTTCTGAGAGGATATATTTTTAAAGTATATGCAAACCCTTGTTTTATTTAAAGGAAGAAAGATAGCTTGGTACCATATTTGCTTATTTTCCCTGAACGTTTTTCAGGTTAAGTAAAATGGTACAAAATGGGCTTGAGGAGTCTGGCTGCATTAACGGCTTCAGTTATTAACTTGCGTTTAAGAATTTACATCTTTAAAAATAGATCATAGAATTGGGGCTTCTCCATTTCAGTAGGGGATGCAATGAAAATTGCTGACAGTTTAGAAGAACAGTTCACACAAAACTGACATCAGGCATCCATTTGCTAGACAGTCTCCTAAATTGATCTTTGGCTCTAAATCAACATCTGGAGGTGCATCCTTTCACTGACTATCCATGGAATTTGGCTGCCTATTATAAGTGGCCAAAGTAGGACAATATGAATTTGTTTCCTTGCCTGTTGAGACATTCTGCAGTGTTTGCTAATGCTATGTAAAACCAGTCCTACCAATTAGTCTTTTTTTGAGAGATATGCACATAGAAACATTCTGGTGATTATTGCTCTGAATTTTTAAGGACATACAAGACTGAACACAGCCAAACCAGAGACTTTGGGAAACCCATGATCCAGGTAGGCAGAAAATATCCATCCTGTCATCTTTTTGCTGTGTGTGGGTTTCTGGCAGCCACTTCTGGCAAAGCACCCTACCAAAATTTGGCTATTCATATTGCTATCAGTCACATTGCTTCCACTGTTAGATTCAACAAAAACAAAACTTCACAAGATGGCACCAAATTCCTCTTGAAAAGAAACTGCTCTGTTGGATCTGTAATCAATTAAAGGTTTGTGGGGTTTTTTCCCCCCCCAGAAAAACACAAATGGGTGAGACTATACCAGTTAGATACACTTGTGAATGTCACCAGCTATTCTGAAGAGGGACTTTCATTCCAAATGCAGCTGAGTGAAGTCTGGATATGGACCCCTAACAGAACAAAACAGTACCCTGAATGTCATTACAAGCCCTTAGATCAATGAGTAAGAGGATTAGGAAAGTTTTGTATCACAGGTAGATTTAGCTTCAAGTCAACATGGCCTGCAATATGTTTCTTTGTCTCAGGTTTCACATGTGTTTGCTTGAGATGAATTAAAGAATCACAGAATGGCTGATTGGGAGGGGCCTCTGGAAACATCTAGACCAACCCACCTGCTTTGAGCAGGGTCAGCTTGGGCAGGTTGCTCAGGACCATGTCTAATTGGACTTCTGAATATCTCCAAGTATGGAGACTCCACAACCTCTCCAGACAACCTGTTCCAGTGTTCCATCACCCTCACAGGAAAGAAATTTTTCCTTGTATTTAAACATAGCTTCCTGTACTTCAGTCTGTGCCCATTGCCTCTCGTCCTGTCACTGGACACCACTGAGAAGAGTCTGGCTTCCAGCCCTTCCTATCCACCATGTCCTCTGTGAGCTGGACCAGGACAGAGACAGCACATGCTAGCTCCAGTATGCAGAGCCAACACATACTGAATTTTCAGCCTATTGCTTTCAAACACGCTGTACAAAGGCTGAATTCTCCCCACCTTCCCTTCAGTAGGGGCATTCGTTTAAGTCATCCTCATCTATTCATGCAGCAGTTTTCCCAATACTCCCAGGTTATTTGCTCTGCAACTCCTACTCTTTAGATCCTTTATCTAAAGCTCTAATGACAGTTAATTAAATCTGTTCTGGACAAAAGTTTGCTTATGGTTACACTTTAATATAAAAAAGAACCTTCTGTATGATTTCTAAGTGGTGTACCTTGCAGCACAGATTTTTACTGTGTTTGCGAGAAAGCATATCTGTATTTTCCATAAAGTATTCAGGACAAAATTATGAGTTAGCAGATTCGCATAGAAATTTAAAATAAAACCAAAACCAACAGTGATGGATTAGCCAAAAATTCTCTGCATATTTGTACATGACCATGCGGAAAATAACTTAAATGCTTAGAGAAGCTTCTCTCTCAATGTTTTCTTCTCAGGAGCTGAGAAAATAATGATAAATGCCAGTCTTGAACAAGAATTTTCAATTCTAAGCAGATTTGCTTGTAAAGCGGGGAGTGACGCCTGCCTGCTCTCGTATGAAACATATGGAAGATTCTGTTCCTTTTGCATAATGGCTCAACAGCTATTAAATAAGCTATTTCTCATAACTCAGACCATGTACTCACCTCACCTTCCTCCTAGAAACCAAGACTTTTTAAGTCCCACTCCTGTACTTTTTAATGGCTGTCAGCATAATCTGTTTAGATTTTACTACAAAGTCAAATTGTTTTATTTAATTATGAAGAGCAATGGACATCATCACTTGCTCTCACTGTCTGAATAACAATCTTAAAAAAGGAATTAGAAGTCTTTCAGCAAGCATGCTCAAAAGCTTCACTGGACTCAGTGGGAGTTACTCCATAGACTAATTGACTCCACATTAGGCTGAGAGCAAACATCGCTGACTACACTGAATTTGTACACTTTATTCATGGCATAAAGTGTTGCAGTTCCTACCTCTTCGACCTTATCATTGGGAAAACAGAACTGCTACATCAGGTCAAACTGCCAGTAAACTGAAATCCTTCCTTAAAGAACAACAACTTTTGTTGAATGAGACTTCATTTGCCAGCCTGCCCTGTCCTGTTCCTAGGACAAAGTCAGATGCTCAGCTACATCTGAAGAAAGAGGGGGAAAAGAAAAATCAAAGAAAAATGGGTGAAAGAAAGGGGAAGGAAGAAAAAGGATAAAAGACATAATTCAATTGTTTTATTTTACAGAAAAGAACTTTCAGATTTAACTGTATAAGCCTAATTAAGCAAAAATATATCAGACCAGTAAAATGGCCAAATCTCAATGCCAAAATGGTACATCATTCCACTAACACTTCAACGCTGTTTCAGTAACCAAGTCTAAGTTTTAGCAGACACCAGAGTGTCTTACCTCAGAGTTTTCTTGAGTGAGGACTTTGTCTCCACAGACAAAGATGCTAGAAATAATATCTTACTTTTGCTAAAGAGATTTTAACTCATTTGAAACTACTGCTTTGCAAAATGGTGCTCTTAGCTTTGGATATTTGGGTAAGGAGTTCAGTGACTTTTTGTTTGAAGGAAAGGTCTAGTTGCTCCACAAAAGAGGAATTATAATTCCAACACAGGAGTGAGATAATGCAGAGTTTGTGAAGTACTAGGAAAGGGGAAAAAAGCATTTTAAGTCAAGACAATGGATTCCACATGAATCCACATTTGGATAACACATCAATAATTTGATTTTTTTTCCTCCAACCTGATCTCAGATAAACCTCAGAAGAGGTTTTAAAGAGATCTACAAGGTCTTAAACTTTAGAAATGTGCTTATTTTAAGAAAGCCTGTAATATGCTAAGAAATTAACTCAAAAAATTTTGCAGGGAAATAAAACCTTTTCAGAACACAATTAACATTTTACGCTGCTGGTTTTGGTATTGAACAAAACTCAGTAACGTTTTATTTTATTTGGGCACTGAATCTTAGAATGTTAATATTTGACGGTTCTTGACATTCACATATTGCTTTATTATCAAATACCCCATGTTTGTGCATGTCAAATATCAAAACAATGCCTTTTAAATGAAATTTTTATTTCTCTATCAAACAGAGTAATTTAAAAAGCAACTTTGAGTTGGTATAATAAAAAAAACCACTTAGGTGAGCTGCAAATCTCAAGTACTTCAACAAGAAGAAATTAATAGTAAGGGCAAAAGTTTTATACTGCTGCCATAATAAAAGCATTCTCTGCAAGGAGAAACCTTAATTCCACTGATTGGCTTTGTGCCATTTTAATATTTGACCTGACTAATTAAAAAATCATATGCATCTGAGAACAGTTATGTCCTCACTGTCCTATTTTAATGTAGGAAAAAAGTTCTGGCTCTTTTTGAATAGAAGAGCTGTTTTGATGTTGACACTGTAAAGACTGTGGTACAATATCAGTCTATTGAATATTTAAATAAATAATGCCTATATAACATTAAAACTATTTTTTTTTAAATTTCTAGCTTTATGAAAGTATCACTCTCAGACAATCCTACTAAGACGCAGGCATTCTTATACTTACAGTTATTTCCATTATCTAAGTAAAATTCTTGATGGATTAATATCACCGATATAGCAATGTCTTTTTAGTAGATTACTGTCTTTTCACCTCGCTGGTAGTATTCAAACTCTACATATGACTTAGATAGCTACCTTCTGCAGGTAGATGTGCAAATCTCACCATTCATGCAAACATCTTCCATCAAGTTTAATGTTATCATTAAGTAGTATCCACTTTGATTAAAAGCCATGTGTTTAACACCTCTTACAAAATTATCACAGGGGGGACTCCTAACTCCCGATTTATTCAGTAAATCTCCAGTCAGGTCTTCAAATCTATGGACAATGTC
Source organism: Fulmarus glacialis (assembly GCF_000690835.1). Classification (NCBI taxonomy): domain Eukaryota; kingdom Metazoa; phylum Chordata; class Aves; order Procellariiformes; family Procellariidae; genus Fulmarus; species Fulmarus glacialis. Next base: position 7,703 of record NW_009222800.1, on the reverse strand, counting down.
AAAAGCATCCAAGAAAGATAAGAAAAAAGTAAACCTATCATCAATAAGTCTGAATTCACTACTGGTACTTGCAATAGCAAATCTCTGCAAATGGAAAAAAGCAAAAAACAGTGGCAGATACATCAGACAAGTGGGAAATAAGCCCCATCTTTCTTCTAGTCAGACATAAGTTTCTTTTGGGACAAGGGTTAAAAGAGATTTAAGAACATAAAAAAAAAAGAGATCTTCTTACCTAACATATCAACAGGAGTTGTTTTGATTAAAACAGACTGTTATAGGCGTAATCTGGAGATGTATTTAGCATTGCTACTTGACTACATTTCTGCCCTAGGGGAAGATAAAAATTCAAGATTTCAAGTATGCAGTAAATACTTCGAGAACCTCGATTCTCCATATCATACAAGCGTATATATAACTTTCTGCCTGCATTTATTTGAAGACAAGTCCTTTGATAAAGCTGAACAGAACCATGCGCTTAAATACTTTGGATGATAATGATTTAAGTTATGAGAGATACCTTTATTTACAGTATCTATCTTACATGTGCTGAAATCTTCCAAGTCTACTTGCCAATAAAAGGGATATTCCTCATCCAAGTTATGCACTGACTGCAACAGGATTATTTGCATTAAGAGGAATGAAGAATTGCCTTTAGAGGCCTGATACTGTACATTCACAAATGTTGCCTGTAGCATACTTTCTGTTGTCATTAACTATTGGAGAATATTACTGGAAGCTGAAGACTCTGTATCCACTGGAAGTCACACAGCTGAATCTGTCTCTCATTTCATAGAACCGTATTCCACTTGAATACCACCTTTTTAGATCAGCATCCCATAAACAAATGAACTAGCAGAGAGTCCTGAGCTTTTGCAGTGCTCCACCTAAGCAAATACTGTTCTCTGACAAATAACTAATTTCAAGTTGAGGACCTATTTCCTTCCTATTTGCGTAATGTACCATGCAAGCAGTGTCTCAAACCACTTTTGGAAAGAAAAACTAGAGCAGAGGATGTGGTATAAATTCCTGAAACTCATGGTGCAAAGATACTGTCTCAGGCCAAATTCTGACCTCATTTTTGTGCGTGCAGCAATCAAAGTTAATAAATGGGATGGCAGAAGTTAATCTGATGTTGAACACACTGCAGTACCCATTACAGTACAAAGCCAGAATATTCTAAGAAAAAGAATGAGAGAGAAAGGAAATTGAGGTAGAAGCATGCATAAGCCAAAATTTCATAATTTCACTGCCAGACAAACCTCAGACTGCAGAAATGGTTAGGGGGCTGAGCTTTGGTCCATTTTTTTAAGCAAGAAAATCCCCTTCTAGTCGACTTCCTGGGCCACTGTGTGTTCTTTTAAATCCCAAATAGATTTCCCAATTTCTATTCATTTATACCAGACAGCACAGAGCTTCCTTAAGCCACATGTTTTTCTTGTATACTTAAACTACAAAGCACAAAAATTTTGCTTGTCATTTAACTATCTATTCCATGAACAGCAGAACTATCAAAGCTTTTTATGGACTCATGTCCTTTGTTCTTAACTTTTCTATTAAAGTAATTTCAGCCCTTCCTATCCACTATGTCCTCTGTGAGCTGGACCAGGACAGAGACAGCACATGCTAGCTCCAGTATGCAGAGCCAACACATACTGAATTTTCAGCCTACTGCTTTCAAACACGCTGTACAAAGGCTGAATTCTCCCCACCTTCCCTTCAGTAGGGGCATTCGTTTAAGTCATCCTCATCTATTCATGCAGCAGTTTTCCCAATACTCCCAGGTTATTTGCTCTGCAACTCCTACTCTTCATTTAAAGTGGCCAACAGGGACATTGGAAAGGACTGACAGGTAGATAGACTGCGTGATTAAACAAAACCAATTTCCACAAAAAAACAAGAGAAAAAGGTGTTTTAAACAGTAACAGTAGTTCTTAATTCTTTATACATCCTAATTTTTTCAGCAATGAAAAAAAACAGAAATGAGATCACATATCCTGTTATTTTAGTAGCTTCTCCACACAGCTGACAGAAAAAGAACATAGATTTATTTTTCATGCTGAAAAGCTTTCATTCTCACTTTCATACAACTCAGTAAATTGCCGAGAGAGTAATTTATTCTACCCTATGCTCTCCTGAATATCCATACACACACAAAAGATGGATGCTGGCAGGCAGAGCTGTCAGTAGGAATTTCAGAAGTAAATTGTTTAGTACTTACAATGGAGCATAATAGCTGTAATTTCATTTGAACTGTTGCCACTAATAAGCTAATAAAACTATGAGTCAAGACCTAGCCATTCATCACTGTGTGGCCGCTGGGAATTTCTCTACTCACACTTCACCACAGGGACAGGTAACTCAGTCCTTTAAGTGTTAGTATACCTGAAAGAATGATGAGCCAGGCCTGGCACATTCTCTCAATAGTGAAAGACACAGCTGCGTATCAACTGCAAAGGAGTTTCCTACCAGTATTTAACAGGTGTTTTCACAGCTATTCCAATCCTCTGCCAAAATGCAAACTAGCAATTTGAATGCATATGCAGCTGAAAAATGTTTAAAAGGAAATTCAAATATAAAATATAATATACAGATATGCAAATATGTACATATGCACATTGCACATTAGTTGGGCGGGAAGCATGTTTTCCTGAAGATCTCTGAAGTACCATGAAATATTACAGTTGCTACATATGAACAGAGAGAAATTCATATACATTAGATACTTGGCTAAAGATATTATTGTCACATCACCAGACAGTTGTTCTTCACCTAGAATTTTGGTGAAGTACCTATCAAAATGCTTTCATTTAAATGGTATGATTAAAACAAAGTACAACATATTTCCTTGGTCTGAGAAAATACATACAACCAGAATTGTATTACATTCTGTGCTGTTCGCATATGCTCTGAATGAAAGCACAGGATTAGTATATGAGCTATAAAGGCAATGAAAAATAGTCGATTCCAGAAAAAGTGCTTTGATTGTAATAAGGATTACTTTTGCAGTGGTACCCTTTCTACTTAGAAACTGCAGATATATTTGCCTCTGATAGATGAAACTAATTAACCACTCCACAGGCAGCCACAAAGGTCTATATGGAAGCTCAGAGAGACTGGAATGGTGAATAAGCCATTAGTTCTCTCCAGAAAATTAATTTTGATATGCATGTCTTTCATCACTGCTAATCAACCATGATACACATTCTTTCTGCCAAACCCTGAGATATACGGGTAGACTGCTGCAGAGTAATGAAGAAACACTATGCACTTTACCTCCTTGTCCAACCTATAGTATGCAGCAAAAGTGAACTGCACAGTGCAGGCGTGTAGGACACGCTAGCAACTGAGTGGTTGGCTCATGACTGATTCAGTATAGGGAAAGACGACCAGATGTGGTAAGAAGAAGAGAATGTAAAAAGAAAAGGTCTTTCCTTCTGCAATGGTAGAGAGCATAGCAAGCAAAAACTTGCAAAGAATAAGAAAATAGAAGAATGGAGGAATGAGGCATCACAGAGAACAGGAGAAATGTGAAGGCTGACAAAGGCCCTCACAATGTAGTATTTCGTGCCTACACTGGGTGATATTTGTAAGGATTGATTCACTCAAGTTTATTGAATCTGCTTACATATTGCAATAGCCACATGACAAGGATTAGAAGCAAACTCAGAGCAATCACTCTACCATTAAAATTTATAGTATGCTGTGGAAGATTACTTGTATCTTCTTGAAAGTAGGAATAGGTTGGTGCTTTCTATTTTAAGTGGGAACAACATGTTATGTATGCCATTATTTCCTATAACCAAAAGAGAGCCCACTTCATTATTTTGGTAATTGTGCGTATCTGAATTCTGGCAAAGATACAGACTAATTTTCATGCTCTCCCATGTAGCATTTGGGATGGAGATGAAAGCCTGTATACCGCCTTATATATTAGCTTTAATTATCTGTTAACAGTTGCATCATGAACACACTGTATAAGGATTTGTGGGCAGAAGTACCAGTATCACCTTTGGTTACCATAAATAACTGTCACTAGAATGTTAACAATGTCTGTAAACCCTTCTGGACAAATCTCTCATCTGCAGAAACCAGAGAGGTGCATATAGGCAGCAAGAGCATAAAAGCACAGATTTTTTCACACTACTGATAGTAGTTATTCACATTTCTCAAGAATAATTACTAAAATGGAAACTTTCATTCTCCTAGCCACTTCTCTTAGATGGATCCTTACCACTTCATCAGGTATCATTAATTGTAACAGAGGCCTGCCTGCGTAAGCAAGCCTAAACAATCAAGGTCCAGGTAGCTAGATTTTCAGAGCACAGGCATTATACTGTTTCTATAATTTTGTGGGCAATTCTTTTAAAATATCCGCTTCATATGAGAAAAGCAGACCACTTGCATTTTTTCTTATGCTTATACATTTAGCAGGTCTTACCTAGTATTTCCTTAGCACAGTACCTAATAGGGAACAGAAGTTACAAGGTTTCATTAGCCCTTCTAATTAAAAGTTTTAGTGTCAGCATGGACCAGAACTGCTCAAAATTGGCTTAAGAAAATCTGCCTGCATGAACTGAAATAAACAGTTGTATGCACGGAGCTAAAGATTTTTTCCTTAATTTTGCCTCATTAGCAGAGGCACTGTGAAAGTTTCCACTAAGATTTTAGCCTTCGGGCATGCTCACAGAGAAAAATACAGAAAGCATTTTACAACATTACCCCAAAAACTCAAACCAGCAGGAGAATGAGGATTTGCTTGGGGGGATTCCAAAGTGAACACCTGAATACTTCTAGCAGGCCCCAGGCACAGTAAGTTGCACTCCCAACAAATGCAGGTGCCTCACAAGACTTTTGGGAACCTTGACCCTAACTTTTTTCCTAAATGAATCTTCTTTCCATACAGAGCCCCACTAACTCCAGTGCAGCCCCACCTTCCTGCAGGCAATGCCACACCACAGCCTGTGCAGAAGCAAGGGTGAAATAGGGTCCCACACTTGCAATCATTTACTTGATGTCTTTATTATTTAACTTTACTACTGCTCCTCCAGATAGTCAAGCTAAGTATCTTTCTGAGCACATGACAGGCAGATTTGGACCTTCATAGTTTGATTTCTAATACATACAGGTGGCATGTTAAATAGCTCAATTAAATCTTATCAGAAAATCAAACTAGTGGTTTACGTGCCTAACTTTAGGAGCTAATTCAGGCATCCATTTTTACCTTTTTTCAAACATAGCCTGAAATTTCATCAGAAAGTGGTGTAAGTTCTTAAAGCCGACTGATTCTGTGGCTATTTGGAGTCTGTTATCTGTTTTCCTGGTGGCTGTGTGAACAAATTAAACATTGAGACCTCCTAGATGATGTATGCTACAGGAAAATGATAAATATGCAATATAAGTGATAAATATACAGGACACGATATGCAATGTGCCCTTGTGGCAAAGAAGGCCAACAGCATCCTGGGCTGTGTTAGAAAACGCTTCACCAGCAGGTCAAGGGAGCCAGTGCTCCCCCTCTACTCAGATGTTGCATACCAGTGCTGCAGTGCTGTGTCCAGTTCTGCACTTTCCACTACAATAGAGACATGGCCATACTGGAGCAAGTCCAATGAAAAGCTGCCAACACGATTAAGAGACAGGAGCATCTGTTATACAAGGAGAAGTTGAAAGGTGGGACTGTTTAGCCTAGAGAAGAGAAAGCTCAGGGGGATGTTATCAATGTGTGTAACACCTGGTGAGGTAAGTAAAGACAGAGCCAGACTGTTCTCAGTGGTGTCCAGTGACAGGACATGAAGCAATGGGCACAAGTTGAAATACAGGAAAGTGTTTAACCATCAACAAAGCACCCTTCTTCCTGTGAAGGTGATTGAACATCGGAACAGGATATTCAAAAGCCCAGCTAGTCATGGTCCTGAGCAACCTGCCCTAGCTGACCCTGTTTTGAGCAGGTGGGTTGGTCTAGACCATCTCCAGCCTCAGCCACTCCATGGTTCTAAACTGCTCAGAGCTTTAAACTCCTGGGAGCACAGGCAGGAATTCCCAAAGGAATTCCAGTTCCAAAGATAGTCTTTGGAACTGACCACTAGCTCTAGTGGTATTAGAAACACTGCCTATATTAATCAGCTGCTAAACAAAATAAAACATTGCAGAAATGTACCTCTAATATCAGGCTCCCAAGACAGGAAAGCGATTATAAGCAGATGGCTGTTCTGATACAGATTTTTCAAACCACACTGCACAGCACCATCTTCTGGTGAGCAAAAAGTTGGATTTTTTTTTTTCTTTCAGGCTTTGAGAAAAAAGCTCTAACCATATCAAAGATATTTTTCATACAAGAAATAGTAATGTTGAGTTTAAAAATAAGCAATTTAAAATAAACAACATCTATAAAACACAGAAGTCACAAAAAAATTTTTATTAACCCCCGTTATCCCTAGAAACACACAAAGTGAAAAAATGTCCTTTAAAATGTCTTACCCTCTTCATTAAGAAGACCAGGCATCAACCTTGTTCTGATTTCTGCAAGTAGAGAAAAATACATATTGCTCTCATAACAAACAATTAAATCTCAAAGCAGAGAATCATAGAATTGTTTAGGTTGGAAAAGACCCTTAAGATCATGAAGTCCAACTGTTAACCTAACAGTACCAAGTCCACCACTAAACCATGTCCCTAAGCACCACATCAACATGTCTTTTAAATACTTCCAGGGATGGTGACTCTACCACTTCCCTGGGCAGCCTGTTCCAAGGCCTGACAACCCTTTTGGTGAAGAAATTTTTCCTAATGTCCAATCTAAACCTTCCCTGGCACGACTTGAGGCCATTTCCTCTTGTCCTATCGCTTGTTACTTGGGAGAAGAGACCAACACCCACCTCACTACAACCTCCTTTCAGGTAAGTGTAGAGAGGGATAAGGTCTCCCCTGAGCCTCCTCTTCTCCAGGCTAAACAACCCCAGTTCCTTCAGCCGCTCCTCATAAGACTTGCACTCCAGGCCCTTCACCAGCTTCTTTGCCCTTTTTTGGACATGCTCCATTTCCTTGCTTTGCTTGCCATGCAAAATGCAGTTTCTCACAATGGTACACAGGAAAGATTTTCCTCCAATGTAGCAGCACTAGTATAACCAAAGCAAAGTAAGCATATCTAAGCTGCTTTTTAAAAAAATATAACCAGCACCTTTAGTAAATAATTGGATCCACATACCTCTTTGTTTTCACATTAACTGCTCTATGTGGAGTGTAAGATACCCCACTGCTGTAACTTGCTACAGCAACACACTCTGGGGTTTTACTGCACTGCAGGAGGCCTTCTACAGTCACACTATCAAATTCAGAGGTACCTACTGGCCTACCTTTCCTCAGGATTTATCAGCCCAGCACTATTTTCAAGCTAAGGCAGCACAGGCAGAACACCAGCTGGGCAGCGCCAGCCCAACTTTGTTTTAGCAAGGGCAGGGTGAGGCCGAGGGGCCGGCAGCTGCGCAGGCTCACCTGGAGCACCGCACGGCCTGAGGAGAGAAGAGCCTGGTGGCACCCGGCAACAAGACAGCACCGGAGCCCAGCTGACGGAGTGCCGCTACCCAAAACCGCGGTGAGAGAAGGCACGAAGAGGCTTCGAGAAGCGCCCCGAGGGCCCAGCCCCACCAGGGGCCGAGGCGCACCTTGAGGAAGGGCGCTGCCACCCGCGCGACGGCCGCCTAACA
>NW_009222799.1:0-213 GCF_000690835.1 Fulmarus glacialis | reverse complement strand
TAAAAAGTGACATCAGGAAACCAAGCGACATCATGGCGAAGCCCCTCCCAGGCAGGAAATGAGGTCAGAGAGCCTCATGACATCACAACCATGCTCCTCCCAGAACAGGAAGTGAGGTCACAGAGCCCCCGGTGACACTGGAGCCCTGCATAGGGTGACACCGTGGGGGTGACATCACGGGGGTGACGCCACGGAGGTGACACCGAGGGGGGC
>NW_009222798.1:0-7595 GCF_000690835.1 Fulmarus glacialis | reverse complement strand
CCAGAGCTGGATGCAGTACTGCAGATGGGGTCTCAGGAAAGCAGAGTAAAGGGGCAGAATCGCCTCCCTCGACCTGCTGGCCACGCTTCTTTTTATGCAGGCCAAGGTACAATTGGCTTTCTGGGCTGCAAGTGTACATTGCTGGTTGACGTCCAATTTTTCATCCACCAGGATCCCCAAGTCCTTCTCAGCAGGGCTGCTCTCAATCCATTTATCCCCAGTCTGTACTGATACTGGGGATTGTCCCGACCCAGGTGCAGGACCTTGGACTTGGCCTTGTTGAACTTCATGAGGTTCACAGGGGATCACTACTCCAGCCTTTCTCTTCCCAAACTCTATTTTGGAAGTGGCCAGCTGGAAAGGTGGAAAGCAGAGGCAGAGTGTGTACCAGGAACTAAACAGTGTGCATAGCCCGTACTCTGGCTCACTCTCTGCCTTTTATTTTCCTTTACCTAGAAGCATGGTCTACCTGCTGAATCTATAGTGAATATATCTTTTACTTTTGCCTCTTACTATATCAACATCTTTCCCTTACAAAAGAAAAAAAGATTGCACCTTATTTAACTTTACTGTAACGTTAGGTCTTTTATGTGAAAGCTCTTCAGGTTCTGTGATCTATCATTTTCAAAATATCTTCGAGCACGATGCAGTAGGTGCCCCCCAGGCTGACTGCAGCCACTAGGATGTTCCCATCTGGCCTGCCATCTTTTCTATAGCAGACAGAGACCAGATGTTCAAGCAATTAAATTCACTGGGACAGCTGAACTTCTCATGCCTTCAGAGCACAGGGAGAAGTACACCACTACTGTGCCCATCAAAGCTGGGATGAGGACAATAGGGCTGATAGCACTGTTTCTGCCCATGCCCTCGTTCGTTTGTTAGTGTCCAGTTTAAAGTCTTAAATGTTCCCCTTGCTTTCTGATTGAGCTTCTGGACACACAAGCAAGTTATCGTGATGCAGAACACAAACCACGAGAACTCCTTGAGTGCCCACTTGCCCCTTGTTAAAGGTCCTGATCCCACAATGCATAGGGAGTAATTTACCCAAACCCACATTTAGCACAGGATGAGGGTCTGTAGCCACAGAATGTGAACACAGAACTGACAGGATCCAAATGTGTACATGGTCTTTCTCTACGATTTGTCCTTATGTTGCTACTTTTGCAGTCCATTTGTCTCCTGCTAAGGGGTTGCCCATTACCCCATAGGATTTCTGCAGCTGCTATTGCTGCTGCCGATCTCCTTGTCAAAATCTCTTCGAGCATGATGTTCATCTCTCTTCTGCCTTGGTTGTGGTGTGGTCTGACTTAACCCCAAAAGAAGGGTCCTGGTCAGGCTCTTCTCTCTGCTAACTAAAACCCACTAAAACATGTAAGTGCTTCAAAAGCAAGCACTGTAATTTATAAGGCTTGCTGCTGTCCATCTTCCTTTCGCCAGCTACCCACTCTCTGCAGACACGGAGTTTAACCTTCTGCAGCTGCCTTGAAAAGAGTTTCAGCTCTGCTGGGGGTTTTAACTAGTCTTCTGCCTGACTCAAGGTCCTGGGTTTGCCGTAGCTGCTGTATCCCGTGTTGTAACCCGCTACAGGGGCCTGGCAGAGCCCTGCTCCTCTCGGGGCTGGGGTCCAACTGCTCCACGTACTGCCCTGGGAGCCGCTGCACAGGAGGGCCACGGGCTCCCTGGGCTCGTGCCAGAGTCTTTAGATACAGGTTCCCTCTGGGAAGAGGCACAGATTTTGGATGGAGTGCTTTGTGTGCAGGCAGCAGGGCAGAGGTAAAAGGGCTCAGAAATATTCAGAAGCAAAGGATGAGGCAGGTTCTGGGTGCGTCTAATAGCCATTTCTAAACATGCCCTAACTGGGGTGAATCTCTTGATGTGTAAATCCAGGAAATGCAGGGCACAGTTTCTCAGACTCCTGGCCCACGTGCCCTACCCACAGAGCAAAGTGCAGCCATCCCTCCTTGCTGAAGGCCCTTGGATGAGGAGTTTGAGTGTGGGCACCAGAGGGAAAGATCCTCCCTTGGTCCATCCTAGAATCGATTTTATAATGGACAGGTCGCAAAAGCAATAAAGTACACTTTTTCTGAAGGAAACACTGCCAGAGCATTAACTGAATGGCATTCAGACCAGCAAAGCTTATTAGAAAGGCTCAAGGAATGTACTGTTTTAAAGGTAAAAAATAAAGTGGCTTAGGGACAGATTCTGATGTGGTTCCCCCAGGGCGATTTGCACATCCCACAGTCTTACCCTGGGATTGCACCAGTGCCACTGAGATCAGCCGCTGGCACCAGCTGAACAAAAATCATTTGCGCCAGTTTCCTGGTGAGAGTGATTGATCAGAGCTGGTTGAGCTTGCTCTGTCCAGAGCAGGTGTGGAGCAAATTTGCCCTGACTCAGTCAATTAACTTTATCAGAGAATCAGAATCAACAGCATGAATATAATAACAATGTGTTGCAGGCTCCATGCTTCTCACTGTGCCTGGTCTCACGCCGCCAGCATAATTCTGAAGTTATCGCTAAAAATGATGCCCAAATCTTGTGATGTGTGAGCACTTGGGTCTAGATTCATCCCATGCATGAGCAGAAGGTTAGCAAGCACACTGAAACTGCACTCCTCCACATCGTGGGCTTCATTTGGTACGCAGGAATAATGATCACTGCTGAAAGCATTTGAGTCTTTATCTTTGGGTAGTTGTTTTGTTTTGTTTTACTTCAGGTGAGCACTACAGAGAACCTACCCTAAGAAGTGGAGGAATCATGAAGGAAATCATGTGGTATGGTACAAAGAAGAGAGGCCAAATTTCGAAAAGCAAAACATGGACCAAGCGGCTAGATGCCTGGATGCCCAAAGGTCAAATCTGATGTGTATCATAGGACACAGAACATGCATCTCCAAGGTGACTTGGGTTTATCAGAGCTAACGTCAGTGTTGGAACCTGCATCTCCCATCCTTCTGCCGTTACACAGGGAAATTTCTGCATAATTTCCTATGGCTACAGTTAAGAGAGGGAGGCAGGGAAAATCCCATGCCCTCTTTGGGAAGTCTAAAAAGTGTGTCTCAGGGAACCTTTGGTAGTTCAAGCAAGCATCCCTCCAAGTCCGATGGCTGGTCAGATTAGTATGAAGTTGACCTCAGTGAACTCACCTCAGAAAAACTGCATGTCATTCTTCAGTAAGTTCTTAATTCAGGGTTATTAACAAGAAGTAGGTAACCAACCACTACATTAAACAGGGCTTCTTTCCTGTGTTAATATGGCCTGCTGCTATATGTAGATGCGTACAGGGCCAGGGATGTGAAAAGGTTGCCTGTGCCCTTTCCCTGACAGTGCCTCAGCTCACAAGTCCCCAGATGCAATCTTACATGTTTTGTAGATCAGAAGCATCTAGCCTTGCCTCAAGCCACATTGTTTGTTTGCATGCCTATTTAAACTCAAATAAACCAAACCGGTGTCCAAGCGGATGGCAAGTGAGAGAAATGGGACAATAATGAAGTAAATCAGTTTGAAATATGTTCAGATCTCTGTGCAAACTTGCCTCTTTATAGATGACTGTCACCTTGCTGGATTCAGCCTATAGGTGAATGGAGCCCCTCGCCTCCAGCAGTCCTCTCCTGGAATAATCAAATAACTCTGCAAAGTAAACATCAGTAAGTCTCTGTGACAGCCTTAGATGGGACTAACAACGCTAAAAGCTTTTGTCAGCCCTCAAGCATTCGCTGGTCACTTGGTCTTACCCTCAGAAAGGAAGTTGTGTGTAAACTTTGTGGTACCTGGACTGTTCTTAGTAACAGGCTGTGTTGCAAAATACTCTGAAAGCCAAAGTTCCTCACAAAACTGAACTGTACGGGTTTTTTCTCCATGGATAGCATTTGGCCTCCGTGGTTACCCCACCTTGGCTTCTGGCTGAGCTCTGGCAGTGGGTGTGCTAATCCTGGGTTTGAATGAAGGACTAACTGAGCTACCAGCACAATGCAGAGCAACACCAAGGCTGCTGTAGGCACCTCCGGATGTCAGAGCTCAGCAGCTGGACCTCTCGGGAGCACGGCAGGGTCCCTGCCTCACCTGCTCATGCCTCCCTGCTTTTCCTTCCCTTGCCCTTGTGACTGCAGTGTGGTGGAGTCCTTTAGTTTGTACCAGCAGGCCTCTGCCCACGCAGAATCAACGACAGGACTGGGACCATAGCTGGCAGCATCCTCCTCTCTGGATCGAAAAACAAGCTCAAATCCCATTGCAATGGTTTGGCTCAAAAATATTGTGAGTGAGTGTCACAGTGCTAATCAGAGCTAGGCACTGTTACAAGGAGCTTTCCTCTTGGTCATGATCTCTGCTGTCATTAAAAGGTCCTGTCACTTTTAAAATGAAGCAAGGCCATATGGTATACGAAGCAAGCAAGCAAGCAAGCAAGCAAGACAGCAAAAGCAAGCAAGAGAAAGAAAAAGAAAGAGGTAAAAAAGAAAGAGAGAAAGACAGAAAGACAAAGACAGAAAGACAGATGAAAGAAAAGAAAAAGAAAGAAAAAAAGAAAGAAGAACAAGAAAGAAAGAAAGAAGAAAAAGAAAGAAAGAAAGAAAGATACGGTTGAATACCAATGAGCTATGTTGCTTCCCCTTTTTTGTTAAATTCCATTTCTCCAGACCCAGCCTGTAGCCAGAATCACTGTATTGTACTCCAGTGAAGGCAAGTAGAAATAATACCCAGGAGAAAAAATGTGATCTAAAAAAGGGAAAAGTTCTCCTGTCTTGTATTATGTGCAATTCCAGGCACTGTAACAGTGAAACATGAGCTGATATCTCTGTTTCTGTGAACATGCTATGTTTTAGAGGATGTTACTCTCAGAGCTTCTAAACTTTGTGACATAAACAGCAAACCTAATTCTGAAAAAAGCATCTACCATACCTGATTACCATAACCAGGAGCACACACCTTTAAATCAGAAGTCAGTTGAGTTGGAAAAGGTTTAAGTTTTTTCAATAAATTACTTTTTATAATGACTATAAAAGTTATATAGTACACAGAGACTTGCTAGAGGTAGATACTTTACTGTATCTGAATTGCTGGGAATACTTCCTGAGACATAAAGCTGACAATCAGACATCTGAGTGTGTTTGAAAAACATCGTCTACCAAAAGATTAAGGTATGAATTTAGCGAAGTAATCCAGGAAGGAAATTCTTTGTTCTTTCTTGTTACTTATCATGGCAACTGAAAGGATGTAATGGGAAATGAGCGTACACTTTAATTCAAAAATAGTTGAAATATAGGAAGAGTTTGACAACAAAATTATTTTTCACTGTTAAATATATGGATTTTGACTCTTACTGAACAGTATTTCAACACATTTTTGTATTTTATGCCCATGATAAGTTATTAAACATATAAAATTGCCTTATTTATGGAGTATAACAGCATTGCTAGTGATAGTGCCTCCATTTTTCAATGTAGCAACTACTTAGATGTGTATAGATTCTAGATGATCTTTTAATTACAAGAGGAAGAAAGGAATTGCTAGGAATAAAAGAGGTTTGTTATTCTACATAGAAGGGAACAAAAGGAGCAATGATTCTAAATTAGCAAAAGGATTGAATTGCATTTTTTATGAAAAATAAAGTACAATTAGGAAAAACAACCTTGTAGTTAGGATGTTGAGAGAAGGTCATAAGGAAGGTTGAGGGGGAGAAAACTAAGGATGTGAAACTCAGCATATCCCTGTGATGTGCAGCATAGGGAGGAAAGGGAATTAACTAATTAACTTATCCAAACTACTGAAAATTATTTTAAAGGGTTCCTGGAGAATTAGTGAGCTCTAAGAGGTCTGAAAAGAAAGGAGAGCATGCTACTGGTCTTTAAAAATGGCAGGGGAAGAGGAAGAGAAAGAGTGAACCTGTCATCTACCATCTGGTAAGCCTAACTTCAGTCTGCAGTAGTACAGTGGAAAAATATTAAAAGCTAAAAATCCTAAGCACTTAGGGGAGAACGGATCCACAACCAATAAACAGCATGGATTTATAAAGAATGGAAGAAAGGCACACGCAAGCATTTTTTTCTTCCTATAATTGCAAAGTGGTGACTGAAGGGAATACAGTAGGTGCCTACCAACATATAGATTTGGATGTATGGGCTTCAGTAAATTAAATAGGATGTAGCAGTGTGACCAAAAAAAAAAAAAAATCCTAATGTAATTTTTGGGCTTCTAACACAGAGGCATCATGTCATGTACCCGGGAAGTGATAGATGTCTCTCTCAGTGTACAATACTGATGAGATAGCACCTCGACTACTGCTTTCAGATTTAAGTACTTTCAGTACCAATAAAGGTGAACTGGAAGGAGCTCAAGAAGCATGGAAGGAAAGGAAAGGCCTATAGAAACTGTTTGGCAATGAAATATTAACTGAAAATAAATGTCTGTAGCCTGGCCACACAAGGGTGGGAAGAGTAAGCTCAGTGCCTCGTTCCTTACAGTGGAAAGTTTCCAATACAAACAAAATAGGGTCAGGTGTGAGAGTCAAAGCCAGGCAGGGAGTAAATATTAACTGTACATGGCCAGAGCTCTGGCCTCTGCTCCTGCTGAGACCCACCCAGACATTTGTTGGGGGGTGTTTGAAAGGAGCAGAGAGGATGAGGACTTACTCTGAGAGCTGGAAACAAGAGGGGAGCACTTAGAGCTGCGTGAGGTGGAATTCAGGCTGAAGCAGATAAATAAGCGTAACAGGTAGCTCTGTCGATCCAGGGAATGGTTTGCTAAGGGGAGCTACACCAGTAATCCTGGTTTGGCCAAAGCCAAAAGAAGTGCACACGCATGGGGAACCATGTGCATGAGGAGGGGAATGGCTTGGAGGGCCTAAAGGGGCTTCTCTGAGGGAAGAAAAGAAAGGAAGGAGAGAAAAGAAGGAGAGGGAGAGGAAGAAAAGGGGGGGGACAGAGAGAAGGAAGGAAGGAAGGAAGGAAGGGAAGGAAGGAAGGAAGGAAGGGGGAGCAAAAGAGGCTGAGAGAGCAAGAAAGAGAGCAAGAGAACAAGGAAGAAAGGAAGGAAGAAAGAAATATCTCAAATGTCCCAAAACCAAAACAGAGCACACTGAATTGCAGTAGGATCTTTCAGTCTTTCTCCACAAACCTCAGTTAACACCTCCGTGGGTTTGTCACCGTATATACACCCAGTGTTGCCCCTGAAACTGGGATACCATCAGGCCCTTCCAGCCATAATCTGTTTCAAGTACACATATTTCCTGCTGTGGTGTGTCTATGTAAATGAATGCATAATACCTCCTGAGAGCCTCTTGACTCCTGTCCAAGCACAGCCCTCAGCCCATAGGCTTCAGCTTCAAAAGAGAGACCAGAGGAATAATTATTTGGTTCCCCATGCCAAAACACGCTGCAGAGTTATTTTACATTTCCATGTAATTATTTTTTTTACATTTCCATGTAATTTCTTTTTTTACATTTCCATGTAATTTTCTATCTCTCCAGCCCCACGACTGTCCTTTCCACCGCCGACATCAACACCGACGCCTCCGAGGCGGGCCATGTATTTCTCCCGCTGCCCAGGAGATGGTGCTGTGGATTTTGGATCGGGAGCCCAGCGACCGGGGCCGGGGCCGGG
>NW_009222797.1:47052-57001 GCF_000690835.1 Fulmarus glacialis | reverse complement strand
GGCGGGGGGGAGATCAACAATTACTCACACACTATGCTTATAGCTGAAGGCCAACACTGCTGCTGAGTTGGAATTGCACTCAGCCCAGAGGATGCAACACCAAAGCATTCCTGGATGACACATTACTTATAAAAGTGTTAATTGTAAAGCCAGAAATCACCCCATTGCGGTGGAACATACCAACAACAGATCTGCAGTCCTTTGGCCTTTAGAAAGCTATATAAAGTGACTTTCATAAACAAAACAAAGGTGCATTAAACCGCCATCAAGCCCACCAGCTGAGGAGCGGAGCAGTGGTGGCGATGCACTCGGGGTCCGGATCTGTCCCCATCCACCTCCTGGTGGCTTCGCAGAGAGGTGGCAGCCGGGGAAAACACAGCCGGCATGGTATTTCCTTTCGCTGTGTGCTTCGCAGTAACTGAAAACCGCTGTGGTTCATTCCAGGTAACTATTATGGACTGTATTTCTGTTCTGTACCACGTCTATTGTGCAAGCTACAGGCAAGTCACAGCTGCAGTATTTGATACCCCTCTGCAGGAAATTTTGTATTTAAAAACAAACAAACAAAACATTTCCTCCATTTTGAAAAGGGAGATGCGATGGCAGGACAGAGGTTTCTACAGAACAGCCCTGGGAGAAGAGTGGGCTTCTCTCTTTAGAACAGCATTAAGTGCATCACTTGGCACCTTCTGCAGTACTGCCCACAGGACACTCCAAGCTGCTTCAAAGCAACCCAGGAAAGACAAGGTCTCCCCACCTTTCTTCCAGTGAATAAGAGAGAATTAAGTGCTTTTTCAGAACTTCAGAGAAGTTTTACTGCAAGGTTGAGTAGCAAATATATTAACCCTAAGGATAATACTCCTCTATTGATAGGGCGCGTGGGGAGGGGAAAGGGACTAAAAGGTTGAGGACCAAAATATACTTCACCCTCACATTGATCAAGATACATCAGACAGCAGCAAAGAGGAGTAACCTGCAGACACATTAGTGTCAGGTCTTTGAAGATGCTCATTAATGTGCAAGGAAAACAGATTTATTGAAACATCTTAAGTTCTGGTATATTATATATGAAATGAAGCAAGCTAACATTCACTTCTTTGCTAGATGCTAACATTGGGTTATCAGTTAGGCCTCACATACACACATGGTATAACAAATGATGACCCTACTGAGAATGCAATTAACTACAAAAACCTCAGCATTTACAGCAGTATTTGCACACAGGTCCATATAAAACAGCACAGTCAGACCACCAGGACTACATGCATATGGTAAGGTCTTACTGACATATTACTTGTATTGCTAACCTTTTGCTACGCAACAAATACAAAGTCTCCAGATTAAGCCTTATTTTCCTATCATTAACTTTCTTAAAACTATTTTTAAATAATTCTTATTTTTCAGTAAGAATATGTTTCTTTAAGCAAAGGCACTTACTTATTCTTAGGAATCAGTATCATTCCCTAACAATATCACACCATGTCACCCACTAAGCAGGACTGCATCAAACTGATGTCTTTTTATTCCAGTTCATTAAATAAACCCAGTAATTTGGAAGATATATTCCATGTGTCCTCATGTATGCTTTCGATCTTTAGAGGTAATTCTGCACCTGCTAAGAGATATCTCTCAGCTTGACTGACAAAGGTGTACTTTTGTGAACAAATCAGTGACGGGTTCCAAAAACAGCTCGAATGACCCCATCACAGCCAAATTTAACTGCTGAAACTTTCCATTAAAACATTCTTTCAATTCATGGATACAGAAGGTCACATTTTGTTCTCAGTTACCAGTATTAATGTGCAAAAAAAGTCATATACGGTAATATAACTCAACATCACATCATTTATAACAATGATGTAGATGTAAGAAATTCCCGTTTCTTCCTCCTTTTCTTACCTTCCCCTCACGTACTCTGCAGCCAAACAAAATTTCAGGAATCTGGAAGGAAAGATAAGAGACTTACCTCTCCAGACTGAGACACCCAGATATGATTCAATTGCAGTTTAAATTTACATTTCCTTGAGGAAATCATTAGCCAGGTGAGTTAACTGATCTTTAAAAAAAACAAAACAAAAAAAACCACCCCACAAAACAAAACAAAACAAACCCTAGTCAGATAACTCAGTCAGTTGCTTTTTAATGGCAATCATATCCCTCATAACGCAGCCTTACCAACAGCTATGTCAACCGCACAGCGACCAGCATAGAGGGACAGCAATCAAAGTAACAGCCTCCCAATACAGGCTTTGCTGCCGAGCATTGCATTGCACGGAACAATAGCGTGGAACCGTCAGACACGACACAATTAGTTAAGTAGCACTGACACCTCTCCTTTCCACCAAAATGGATCCCTAGAAGTTCATTCAACATGTGACTTATGTTGCACAGAACATGTATCATCACACATCCTTCAGCATACACCCTTTTGCAACATCTCATTATTCATCCTATCAGCCAGCCATCAAAGATTTTAATCGGGGGTTGCAGAATTCCCAAGATATTATCCACTTCCTTTCCCAGTGGGCCTACAAATATGACCATGCTGCCAGCTGAAAGATAGGAAAGTCTCCATTCAGCATGAGACGAAGGAAGGAAATGAACTCACTACTACTCTTGGCATTGACGGTGTCACTGTTTGAAATCCAAAGCCATTATTAGCCACACCGCTCTGCCCGGTCATAACTTGCAGCCCAAGTTTTCTTCCCACGTGAGGTGGAATTTTGCTGGTTTCACTGCAAGTGACAAGAAAAGCAGTGAAGCACACTTTCCTTAAGATAGGCAAGAGCCTTGCTGTTCAAACAGATTTAAACATCATTATCATATTTAAATATAAAGGTGCAGATTCTCAGGTAATGTATTCTGTCAAAGCTCCACTAAGTCCATAAAGTTATGTCCCTTTATCCAAAATAACGACCTTCCCCAAATACTGTCAAGATCAATGTCTCCTAAAAGAGATCAGGAGGAGGCAGGAACTGCTGATGGAGTCCAGTTTTGATTCAACATTAGACTAATCTAAAGCAAAACAGAGCAGTTTCAGAAAGAGGATCAGTTCATTAAGTTTTAATGCAAAACTGTTGGAAGCCAGTTATTGGAATATAATTTCCTGCTGCTTTATTCATCTAGTAAAGTTCAATAATTGGAAATGTTGTAAATCTAATTTGTCTTAATAATATTGTTGTGATATTGGCATAAATGACTCTCTCTAAAGAAAGTAATCAACCAAGTAAAATTAAAATCCTTCCCCTAAAAAAGGAAGATATGCCAGATATTTTAACATATTGGTTTGCAACACAGAGCATGATTGCCAAGAGAAACATTCCCAAACAGCTTCTGTTAAATAGACATAATTTACTCATTTATTCTATGAAAGACACACGCAGTTTAGGACCTGCCTGACCTCCAGTGTAGCAGAGACTATATACACCAACCAGTTATACCCATGTAGAACCCAATAATTTGCATACCTGATATCTAATTTATATTTATCTGGATTCATTTTCTATCTATTGACTTACACATTTCTTCAGTAAAGAGTCTTAATATTGTCTCCTTGACATCATTGTAAATTCCTTACTGTACGGCATTTTATAGCAGAGTAAATTACAGGATTAGCACTGAAATCCAGAGGTTTTGGGTTCTTTATTCTACATGCATGCTTCAAGTTAATGCACTCCAGGTGATCCTGTTTGCTTCAACAGGCAAAGCAGAGTTTATAAAATAAGGTAAGTAGATTTTTGCAGGGTCAGAGCCACGGAATTCTTTAGTGGTAGAAGCAGAAACACATTTTCCATGATCTTGCATGAAATGTAAATATTTCTATTTTTTGCGCCTTGCTGAATAATTGCTCTTTTTTTTTTTTTTTAAAGTGGGTGAGATAGCATGTGGATGAAGAAAGATGTGGACATTTGGATATTATAATCAAGCTACCACAGGAAAAAATAAAAAAATCTGAGGGAGCAGATCTCCTCCAGGCAATTTTGGAAGTTGAAAGACTATTTGCGATGTCAGTTCTTGAACAGCCAAAGCCTTTCAGTTCAGCATTAATTAGGATATATTTTAATCAAGAAGAAATAAGTGACCAAGAAATAAATCTGAAAATTAAGCTATAGCAGTGGATTTAGAAGTAAAATTATTTCAGGAAGGTAAAAGGTAAATTAATTTAAGTTTATTGGGTGTCTTTCAGCACGAACTTGTGGGTTTTAGAGGTTTTCTGGTAAATAAACCAAAGGCTTTATTCTAGGTAAAGCAGCTTGGTAAATATAGACTGCATATCTTTACGATTCTAGTTATGATCGCTTAATTAAAAAGTAATAATGTGTATTACTTTTAAATAATGTGTATAGCCTTTATTATTCTCAAGTTCAGGGTGAAATTAAACTGTCATCTGTAGATGACAGAATCAACTTGACTATACTCAATTTCTAGACTACACTGTGGACACACTATGATAATGCATGGGGATGGTTCACCACCTTTGGATAGGAACAGTCAGTTTCATTGAAAGAAAACATGCATTTGACACTGTACTCTTGCCCATGTAAAGACAGTTTCGTACTGTACACTCAAACTCAGAGCAGAAGTCATAGCAGAAATGACACAGAACAAGTCAATGTGAACGTTTCATGTGTTCATAATAACAGCTCCTTACACTGGAGCCAAAAGATGACACTATCCTTGGCCAAACTTGCAAAAATTAGTTCATTTCAGTCAGGACTCTAGACAGTCTTTGAAATGTGCCAAAAGGTATTGTTCAAAAGTTGCCGTTTTGTGGCTATCTATAGGTAGGGCTGACAAGTCTATGCACAGACTGTCTATGCTGCAAAGCTAACTTCAGCTGGCTCCAAGCAGTGGCTTTTAATGAATGGTGGTTCTCTCGACACCAAGACGTCATGACAATTACAGCCCTAGGGACTGAAGAGCTATTGCCATGGGTGAAATTAGAGCTTGAAATGGATTATCCAACAAGACTTGAACTGTGGCTTGACCACAGTATAAAGCGGCAGAGGAAAAAAAGAAAAGAAAAGAAAGAGCGAGTCCATTTAGGTGCCTCTCAAAGAGCTCATTTTTAAAATATTGAATGTGAAGGAGAACAATTACAAAAAAGTGCAGTGAAATAGGAAAAGAAGAGCACCGCTATACGCTGCTATACACTGCAGACCATTTGGAAGTTGTTCAACACTCTCCATTGTAAGAAAAAAAGAAGGAAAAAAAAAAGAAAGAATACAAGCTTTTATGGATGAGGAAGAAGGGAGATACAGAACTCCAAGTAACAGAAGGAATATACCTGACAGAAAACAAGTGAGGGGGGAAGCACTTATCTTCTCTATTATATTCTTCAGGTGTCCGTGTTCAAGCAGTCTGCAAGACAGACAAACATCATTCCTTCTGTTTATACATGGAAAAACTGAGAACAGCATTACAAAAGAGATAAAAACAGAAACCAACTCTCCTACAGGCCAGTCATTTTCACTGTTGCTTACAATGCCTTACAATATAAAACTCATGTAAACATTACAGACATTGCTTCATCAGTAGAATTATGCACACAGCCTGTGCATATATACATTCTTATACACTCCCTCCTTTTCACAGGCATCTGGCAACACTCACAGTTCCCTATTACTTAAGACCTAACATGTCCAAACATTAAAAACATATCCATATGTTGGAATTAGCTCTCCTTTGTGTGTTTATAAGTTCCTTCAAGAATTTGGAGATTTGCTGGGACTCACAGATTACTTCACTTTAACTCTTCCTGTCCTGAAACAACTTTATAGCCTTTTACGTATTGCCTCATGAATTCTCCTCCCACAATTTATAATAATTATGATAGATGGAAGTACCTTACACAATATTACACACTAATCCATTTACACTCCTGTTCAAATACTGTTCACTGATTGCAGTATGCATGCTCCATATCCCATGCCTCAGAGAACCAACCATCCTCTGGAGTACTAAAACCAATAGCTACCCTCATGTCATCTTTATGATTACCTTTGTGTAGACTAGCTGCTCAGTTAAGCTGTATCATATATATGCTATCTCCCTCTGTTACATATAATATACATATCTCTCTATTTTCAGGTGTTACTAGATCTTTACTAGAGTTACTTGTTTACTTGTTGTTACTTGTTACTAGGTTATTGTCATGTGAAGTTAAATATCTGAGTTTTGAAAGGTAGCCCCTTAAAAATTTATTTGTCTGCTCAAAATGAAATACTAAATTTAGAAGACTAAGTACTAACCCATAACTCTGAATCCTATTTGTAATTATTTCATAGGCTGGAATCACTACAGAAGACCAAAGATATTATGCTGCCTTTTAATATCCATAACATTAGAGGACACATGAAAATTGTTGTTTTGATATATGTGTAAAATACAACATAAACATTATGCAACAGAAGTAATCTTGTTAGTGGGAGGTGTGAAATCATATAAATAACTTCATCACATGGGTGAGCTGACCTGAATATGACTGGCTTACTAGTGTCTTTCAGTAGATGCAAGTACTAAATAACTGTAATTCTCTTACTTTAATTTGATTATATAGATCAGTCAGATATGCCATTCATCTTATGCTCAGTTTTCAGAAAGATTCTATCAAAGAAAATGAGGCGGTAGAATATATCAACAAGTTAATGATAGGTAATCCCAAAGCATCACTACTTTCCTTTTCTTTACCTCAGTTACGAAAACCTCCTTATTGAACTTCTTTAATGCTTATAACATTAGCAGAGTTTTGCTCTCAGCCCAAACTGTATATTATTGTGTAACAGAGCATTTTGTTGTCACAGAGAATAGTATGGTGGAACAGATAAACATAAAAGGAGCTACATCCTAGTAAAGAGCCTTTGATATTCAGCACGTTCTCATTTTTTTCTGAGCCAGAAATACTTACCAAAAAAAAAAAAAAAAAAGAGGAAATAAATTTACAAAAAGCACTGTTAACCAATGCTCTCCACATTGTATAATTACCTGAAGCAAATAATAATTCTGTCATTGCTTGAATTAAAACAATGGAGATTGCATGCAATTACAATACACAATGTGAGAGCCACAGAAGGAGTTGGAGCAATCTTTGACCAGAGGAACTGGTAATGGAGTGCTCCATCATATTTTAAAATATAGTTCTCCACCACAACTGTCATATGTCTTTGAGGTTCAGTGGCATATACGAAACTAGTTAGAGGATTGCCTCCAATTCCCTAGTAGAAATAAAAGCTGTGTTAGATTTTTTTTTTTCCCCCCTAAACATTGCTACAAGTCTTGAGCTTGTCTCAGCTTTCAACAGGGCTCCATATGGCTCGACGTTCCTACAACTGACAAGCAAAATACATTCATCAAAATCACTATAACTTTTCAGCCAAAATACTGCATCAAAATTACTAGAACTTTGGAAAATGAATAGTGCCTATGAAGTTTTATTTTCAATATGCAGCACAAAAAACCCTACAGAAGCTTTAACAGTTGCTTACACATGAAAGAAGAGATGCTAAAATATATTAAATATCTTCAATTCATTTAACCAAGAGCAAGGAGGCAAACCAGGGCTAAGCCTCCTGAGACTGTGAAGCCTATGTTGGAACAGCTAGCAACCCAGGAGCTGAAATTCATTATTTTTTTCCCATGAAACCTTCCTTTTCAAAAGTCTCCAACACTTTTTTTTTCCTTCTTTTTTTTTTTTCTTAAATTAAATAAAAATCCCATATGCAACATAGCCACTGGTCTAGTTTTCATATGCCTTGGAAAAATCCAACTCTTCTTCTGAAGACTTCAAAATCTACAAGGTACAAAACCATTAAAAAAAATCAGCAAACAGAAAAACATCAACCAGGAAGAAGGTGGATCCTAAATCCAGGAATTCTAGGAATGCAAGACTAACATATACAATAGAGATCTTGCTCATCATATATTGCTGCTAGTGGAAGCAGGTAAATAGACAGAAAACTATATGCCTTCCTTATCTTGCTGTGGAATATACTGGTCCATCTGGATCTGTTCAGGGCCTGACCTCTATGCCAGGCAATATTCTATTTGCCTCGCCTTCACATAAAGGCAAAGTCTTCCCTCAGGCATTTGGAAGAAATAAAGTACACGGACTAGAAGGAGCAATTAGATACATCTGTTGAGTGTTTTCCTCTCTCTTTGTGCTAAATGGGAAAATGCTGCTTGCATTTGTAAAGCTGTAACACTTGTACCATTTCAAATGTCTTTTCCTTTGCCAAGTGAACTCTCAAAAATTAGATATTATTGTAGAAAGCACTGCCTAATGAGCCAGTGTCATTTAGAATATTCAGATTTATATTACTACCATCCAGTTTTCAAGCCCTAAAAACGCCATTAATAGGCTTCAGAAATACATGGGATGGTCACAAGGACAATAGACCTGGGTTACAGCTGTTCTTGCAGCTGCCGTAAGCTTCACATGCTCCAGAGATGACAGTGATTGATAGTCAAATTGCATTGCCAGTACTTTTCTGTGTCAGGCTCATTATTAGACACAATGCCTTGGTTGCTCTTGGGAATTTGCTTCATTTAGCTCTTCCCAAGACGAATTCTCCCTTCTCCATAAAATAAGTTCACATAGTAGAATAAGTTCACAAATATGTATCAGAAATAAACACTTGATGTGTTATGAACAATACAACCAATAATATTTGATAATGAGCGAACAAAATATGATGAGTTGCAAGCACTTTTATAGTTAAAGAATCTATCTTTAGGGTGGCAAAACTTTTCATGCGATGCCTTTTTACATTGCTATGGTTTTACCTTTTAAAGAAGACTTTTATTATGTTCATAGTACACTTAATAGTGGGGTTTTTTGTAATAGAGCCTTACATTCACACAAATATTCTAAATATCCTTAGTCAGTGTATCTCATTTTACATATAAAGGAAACAAAATTCTGTTCCCACACCACCAGTCAAGATCAGGAGCAAATACAGACTTCAGCCAAGCTGATGATCAACACATAGCAGTGCAACTAAGCAGCTGGTCAAAGAAATATACAATTTTCACAGAATCCTCCCTTCAGATTTTTCCATGCATACAGTCATAGAGACTGTATTTGGTATTTACAGATCACTAGTTTCAGATTATTTGTAACATCAGTAAATCCTCACTATGCAGCTGTGGTATAAATACTATGGGAATAGCAAGTAGTGACACCTACAGAGATTTCCTAAGCAAATATTTCCATTCTAAGAATTCAGTCAGCTGTTTAGTGATTTCTTCATTCTATTCTTCTTGACTGAAATTAAGCAAATTGAGCCTTTGCTTAGGAAGTCTTCTTTAAAAAAGTTTTTTTTTTTTTTTCTCTTTGGGAACAGAGTTCGGAAAAAGTAAATTCCGTCCCTTCGCCCCAAAAAAAAGAAGAAAAAAAAAAAAGGTGGGAGCAGCAATTTTCCCCTAATCACCAAGTCTTTACAACTATTCAGAGGTAGAAAGTGGAAGTTTGACAGAACCCATGGCACACATGCACATTTTTAATGCTAAATGGCCCTAAGAAAGTTGCTCAAGTTTGGAGAAGCGACCTACAATTTTTATATTGCTCTGGAGCAGAAAACCCAGCACTAATGCGCACATGATGAAATGTTCAAAGCTTTCCCTTCTGGCTGATCATGAAGTCTGGTACCTTCACCATCTATACCAACAATATTTCCCTGGGTTAGAAGCCTGTATTATTGCTCCAACTAGCAAGGCAGATGTTCCCAACTCCTCTGAAAAAAAGTAGTAGGCAGAAAAACTTATAAAAAGACATAGCACTATCACAAGCACTACTTCAGCGTGGAAAACATTATCTGATCCTGCCTCTTCCATTTCTATATCTCATCTAGCACTATAAATATGTTTGCCAGTGCTCTGCTGCTCCTACCTCACACTTCCCATATTTGTAGCCAAAATGCAGTTATAGCTTAGATAAAGAAGAAAAGGGGGG
>NW_009222797.1:28948-47032 GCF_000690835.1 Fulmarus glacialis | reverse complement strand
GGAGGGGGGGGAGAAGGTCTCCATGATACCTCGACATGAAGGAGGGGACCCATCCAGGCTGCAGGTAACCTGACCTTATAAATGACACTTCATAGCACTGCAAGCAGCATCTAAACAGAGTAAGATTCTGTAAATACTGTAGCACTTTGATCTGGGCAGGCACAAAAAGAATCAGATTAAAATAAATCCAAAGGAATAACATTCCTCTGATCTCCATTAGTGAAACTATAATTAGAACTTCAGAAGTAGTCTTCTCTTCCTTGCTTCATAATTGCAGTAATCTTTGAACATCCTAGTGAAATGTCTTCGAAAGTTTCTCTTTGCAGTGTGAATGCAAGCAAGCTTTAAATGGAAATATACAGGGACCTAATTTCCACCAAGTAAACAAAAAGACCCCCCATAAACCTATGATATTTTACCAAGTACATTTGAGCTGCAAAGGATACAGATGTAGATGTATGTGGATTAATACGAGAAAGTTTCTGGATGCAGTATCTGGCAATCACTTAACACACTTAAAAAAAAAAAAGACAAAACACAAATTCAGTGTTATTATCCTTCGTGCTATACCTTTTCTTTTTCTATTCTTTTCCTGTTCCAAACACCCCTGATTTCAAACACAGATGTCGCCTTGGTGTTATAGCAGGTAGCAAATAAAAACTGTAACACTCGCCCTTGCTTCTCTTCCAGTTCCCTGCTCCATGTCTCAGTAACTATGCAACAGCTGGGCGAGGCAAATGAAAGCAGCCCCTGGCACACATACATTGGATCATGCTCAGCACAGATGGAGTTTTAAGATAATTTAGCTGTCCAAGCCTCCCTGTCTCTACTGAGACTCATAAATCAGCCATATTTGAGCAGATTATTGCAAGGATGTGAAAAGGCCCTGGCATTAAGGCAGCGTTTTAGAGGAACTGTAAGTCCTTGCACCAAAGCATTAAGGTGCTATAATGTCTCTGTGAAAACAGTGGTACAATTATTTTATGTCGACAAAATAATATATTTCCCCCAATGGAAGTCAGACTTGCAAATAGGGTCAACTACCCTATTTTACTGGAGTCCATATTCTACAGGAAATTGCAGCCTCAAACTTTCTCTTTTTCTTCCGCCAAATTCTAGGCAACTAACTTGCAATGGAAAACATTGAACCATCTCAAATATACAAAGCATTTTCTACCATCTATTACTTTTAGCACCCAGGTAACACATTGATCTGTTTTATTTAGCACTTGTTTCATTCCTCTGTGTTTCCACCACCAACTTGAATCAATTTTACATTGCGCTACCTCCATTGCTCTTTCTACACTTGTACTATCACCTCTACAGAAGTTCACTGCAGATGCTGGCTTAGGGATCACAACCACTCTTGGCAGCTTGCTCTCTTTCCATGTTTAGATTTAATGACAGAAAGTTTTTTCCTCTACTAAAAGTCTTCAACACTCTACTACACACAGGAAAAAAAAAAAAAAAAAGATGTTTGTTTGAAAGAAAGAGAAAAAAGACTTCCACTTCAGAGAGAGAAACAATGTCTAAATCTGAACCAAACACTCCAGATACTGAATATATTTCTATCTAACTGGCTGACATCTCTGCCAGATTACATCAGGTTACATATTACTAAACATTTATGTTACCATCAGGACTGAGAAAAACATCAGAAAAGCAATTTGCAGAAAGAAAAGAAAAACAATCGACAAAAGAGAAAATCTGACTTGCTGGTGGTGGTATGTGTTTACCAAAGCAGCTCTGGATACCTCCTCTTAAGCAAAATACAGCGCAGAGGAATGCCAAGAAGTGCTGAAGAGATAGCATGCGTGGGAAAGGAGGAGATGGCACACGATGGCTCCAGTGCCCTATTCTTATATCAATTCTTGCTGTGAGCCAGTAGCTGTGCTGGGTTCTGCTGTACTGAAAATGGCACTAGAAGGTAGGAATACCCACGTGAGCTTTAAATGAGGGCATCAGAGCGTATCAGTGCTCTACGGTATTACAGAACATTGAACACTGTTGGAACGCAACCTCAGAAGTCAGTCTGTAAGCTGTTACAAACGCCTTACAGATCTGGCCCTCTCAAAAGTATGAGCTAAGTGAGAATTTATTCAATGAAACATATTTTTATAGCGCATAAACATTAGACAGAAGTGTTTGGATGTTGGCCAATTCAAGTATAGCAAGCTTGGCTTCTGAGAAACAGGATAGGAAGCACAGCATCAAGTCAAATACATTCTGCACAGTCAAGCACTAGGTAGAGGATGCGCACCCTGCCAATTCTCAAGACTTGAAAGTTGTCAATGATAAATACATCTGAAAATTAATATTAAGTTTGCAGGTAAAAGTCAGGAATAAAATACCATAAGATTCAAAGTATCAAGTAAGGAAGAAAGAGCCCAGTGTTTATTTGCAAAGGTCTTTTGGCCTCCTGGAGAGCTAGACTGGATTTTAAAATTTTTTTTTAAATGTCTGTAACTGGTAATTTTGTGCATACAAAGGCTTATACAGTCATTCCAGACAGTTTTGGAAAACCTGGCAAGTTTTACTGTCTGGAGATTTTTGAAAAAACAATGGCTGTAGAATGATCATAGATCTTTTGTGTCTCTCTTTCTCCATGGCAATGAAGTATGTTACACTTTAAAGATTCATAAATTACAGATTTCTCACATGTACTTATTGCCGTTAGTCCTCCAGTTTATAATCTCCATGGCCTCTTTCTTTTTTTGGACTCTTAAATTATCTCTGTTCTCACTGAGACAATTTCCAGTCTTCAGTGACTACAGTCACAATCTGAAGCTATCTGTTATAGGATAGCAGGAAAAAGAAAGAAACGAAAGAAAAAAGGCACATCTTTCTGCCCATTACATCCTAGATTATTTGACAAAAGAAAATGCAGCCAGCAGAAACAGAGAGAGGGGAAGCACATTTGCAACCATCTTTGCGTAGGTCAGCATGACTTGGAACCACAACTCAGAATTTCTGAAACACCATTTCCAAACTCTCCGTTGCAGCACCTCTGCCAACTCACACTTCTGCCATAACTCAAAGTTTATAACTATAGAGTTGCAGTTTATATATGGTTAAAAGAGGAGAAAGGAATCTTGGAAAAGTAAAGCTTTCAATGCTTTTACACTGCAGCATAAATCCTAAATCCCTTTGAGTGTTTACTTCAAGGGAGAAAGAAATTCTGTCCTTGACTAAGACAAGATTAGCCTTAAATTAATTAGACAATAATGATTTTAACGCAGAACAAGGCTCTTGGTGCTTTATCTGGAAGCTAAGCGACACCAGCTTAGCAACGTGATTTGCATTCCGCTGTGCATACAACAACGCATTGTGACTGCCACAGCATGTTTGCACACAACCAGAGTGTGACTTCCTGGGGCAGGACACCTCTTGGGTATTCCATCTCTGCGAGCCAGCCTGGATGGCTCACGTTTCATTTTTGGAAATAAACCAAATATGTCTAGTTACTGGTTTCAATTAGCAGGTCTTTGCTTAGAGCATTGGTAAAGACGTCCTCTCTTCAGAAAAACGGCCTGTTAAAGTAATTATGAATTAACCTCTAAATCTAGTCAGCCAGTTAGTTACATGCCCTCTTAACTCTTACCCCTTCCTTCGTGTCCAGTCTCCTCAAATTTATCATGCAAATGAGCTCTCGTTCAGACAGAATAACAGACCTTTTCATTCTATCTCCACTGCAATCCACTTTTTCCTTCCATACCGACCATTTTCAATCAAACAAAAATGGTTCCCAAGCAACTACTGACTTGGCACAAAGCCTAATAAAAATCCATCGAAATTCTAGCTGATGGCAGAGCAGGACTACAAAGAATGAGATTTTTCTAAGGTTCTGACATGCTTTTTCTACACCACAGTAGGTCCAAAACCCAAATGAAATGAGGTGTTTAGACAAAATGTAATAGAGCTGTGGAACACCTCTCTGCAAGAGATTCAATTTTTTAAAAAAAAAAAAACCAACAACATATTTGTGGAAGAAGTCTTTCAAAAGAGGAGACCTCTGTATCTTGTTTACATAATTCTTACATTCTTCCCTAGTCATCTGCCACTGGCCCCTGTTGGAGATGCAGTATTAAGTTAAGTGGTCCCTTTGTCTCACCCAATGAAATAGGTTCTAAGTTCTAGCCATAAATTATACACTCAAAATTTAAGCAGGAATAGTGCTATTAACCTATATTTGTTCTACTCAAAAAATTGATCTTTTTTTGACAAGCACCACTTGTAACCTTGCATGACATAAAAGAGTGTTTTAGGATTTAATGCACCTGTGTGATGTGAAGCATAAATATTCATTGTAGCAAAATTCACATACCCTAATGGCTGAATTGTTTGTCATAGCAAGAGTCAAGTATGGTAAAGCGGGCACTGAGATTTGGGCTTTCCATATTGCTGAGCTCGCAGAGAACTGTCTGCAACCGACACTTAAGTAAAGCAACTGAAGTCAAAGTGTAACAAGTATATTCACACACACAGGGCATAATGTGTAACTGTGTACAAGACGACATTACTACTTTTCCTAGGCTTATTAGTTGAACAAAAAGCTGTGAAATACGCTCTGATCTAGTCATAATATTATTTAATTTCTAGTTGCCATAGTTGGCTGAATCACTACCTGGATTACAAAGTGAATGTACAGAGCCGCTTGGAGTCGAACAGAGCAGCCAGAGGTGTTTCAAGTGCCTCATCTCAATTTTCATCCTAACACTAAGAAAACACCTCACCAACGTCATCTTCACAATTACAATTAATGTGCTGATATATACCTATATCACAGTCAACATAATTTACAAACTTTTGCTTCTTTTTTACAGCTTAGCACGTTTTAAAATACACACTTCACTGTAAAAAAAAAAAATTGCTCAGATTTGTAGTCTAACATTCATAATCTTAAAAGAAGGTGTTTCTGAAGTGAGCTTGGATACAGTGGAAGTTATTGAATTCTCACAGGCATGAAATGATTTACATATGTTTTCTACAGCATCTAACACACTGAAATTGAGAGCCCAAGAGGTTTCTAAGCACTCTTGGAATAATAATAATAATAAATAGAGCAAAGAAATTTGGTTCAGTTTAATACAATATAATATTTTCCTCCTCTTCAGATTCCAGAAAGCCATATACCCCAAGGAAGATGTGTACCTCCTCTGCCAATAAAAGAGGGTATCAGTTTCCTGTTTTATTATTCCCCCATATTCAGTTAGGTTTTTTGGTCAAACATTGCCATCCAGTGGCAGGAAGAACAGTGGTATAAATACCAACTAACAAATCCTGTCCATTTTTCCAGTACCATCTGGCCTCAAAATGACACGGGCAAATTAACAACTTAATTTTGCTTCCTGCTACCACATACACTTCTAATTTTACATGAGACAGCAGAAAGATTATGCAGGCATAAAAGCTCCTAGCTAGAAGCACCTCATCAGAGTAAATGTTGAGAGTTGAAAGGTATTTTTTTAAATTTTCCTCATCATTTAGGCTCAGCTAGTACTTTCCTGGTACTAGTCTGGCACTTACAGTAGCTTAGAGTGTCCCAGCTTACACTCAAGGCTGGAAATACGAAATGAACGCTTGACCACTAGAAGACGACTGAGAAATCCTCTTCAGCTATTCACAAGTCATCCCAGAAGAGAGCAGTCTCAGCCTGATGGCTTGGAAAGCACAATCCTTGAGATTTCAGCTGCTCTGATTACAATTATATTCAATTCTGAACTCTCTGCTAAGCACATTAGCCCTTCTCTTCCCCCCTGGGACTTGTCTTTTCCTACTCTTCACACCCTGAGAAAACAAGGGACTACAGGAAACAGCTTGCTCAGCTCTTGCTAATGTCTTGATGATGCACTATGATAAGCTCTGGTCATAGAGTCCTCACGGTAGGTGCTTTTAGCACCATCACAGCCGCGGGATGAGCTGGACTTTACCCACCTTCCCCACCCTGTACCTGTAGCACTAGATTTATTTCTTCTGGGTCAGGTTCTACAGTTCTCATCCCACCTTGCAGTTTACCCATTTTGCAAATGTGGTTGTAATAACAAGTCTAGTTCAGTTTTTTCCCCTACAGGAAACCTTCCCTTGGAACATCTAACTAGCCACTAATTAGAGGGACTCAAAACAGCTTCTTTAAAAAAAATAGGGGCAGGAAAAAAAAGCTATGCAAGAGTATACATTCTCCTTAACATAGAGAGTCAGGTCTTGTTGATACATTTTCAGGAAAAAGATGTAGGAGATGAGACTGTTAATTAGAAACTGGAAAGAAAAAGTTCCATGAGCTTTAAAATTCCCAGAAGTTCTGCAAGAGTTGCTAACCTTTTACCAGAATCCTCTAATTATTCTCATTATCATTGTTCAGAAAAGATTACAGGGACAGAGTAATTTGCATCCAACCTCTCACAACAGGGCTCCCGATCCACACTCAGAAACATTCTCAGAAATAGCCAAGCTAGAAACTATTATAGACATCAAATCTCTCATTGTGGTTTGTTTTTTGGTTTTTGGTTTTTTTTTTTTACAGAAGATCTTTTGGAGTAGTGAGATCCACTGTTTCAGTCCAACAATTTAAGCTTCATGACTACCTCATCTTTCCTAGCATACACCTCTTGTTTAACAATCTGAACGCAGTTTAGAATCCTTAAAATTATTCATTACATATTCATTAAAATTATTATTATTTTAAAATTTCATTATATGAAAAAAGTGCTGATCAGCTGCAGATGGAGGGCTTATTTCTTAAGTAGGATAAGATTAAATTTCTTCCATATCATAATAAATATACTGGGGCATTTTACTGCTAAAATAAACTTGTTTTCCTTAGAAGGAAACTATTTTAGAAATAGCTGACAGAAAGGATAGTAAGTGTTCAGTTTAAGCAGTAAGGTTTTTGTTTGTTTGTCTTCATTTTTCATGAAACCTCTATGTACATTGCATATGCTAGCCCTGCGTGATTTTTTTTGTGAACTAAAATACCAACCAAGCAAAAGAGTTATACATTGAACTGGAATTCCACATGTAGCACATATTCCTCTGAATTATTAGTAGTCTTTAGCCACAGCACGGAACCCTTGTTTGACAGCAATTTATCAAAATGGATGTAGAAAGATGACGTCCAAATAACAACTCTAAAAATACATGTTCAAGCACCCAACACAGTGAAAAGTGGTTTTACGTATTAAAATGAAAACTAGTTTCCTAGAACAGTGCTGGCAGAGAGATACGCTGTCTTAGTAAAGCTCACACTTACATGTTTCAGAACCCTGAGTGAGATAATTGATTTAACACACACACATGAAAAAAGACAGAAGTCAAAATTTCCTTTTGGGGAGGGCAGAGGGAGGGAAGAAAGGGAAACAGATGAACATGCATTCTACTGAGTGCTTCCGAAAAGCTTCCTTTCTTTCACAACAGCCTGCATATAGAGTGCAACTGCTTAACACATCTGGCAGCCCAGGATAGTCAACTACTTTTCTCAAAATCTCTAGATCTCCACGAGTTTCGCAAAGTTAGGCAGTTGCTCTGATGCTGAGCAGTGTCCTGCGCAGGATGCAGGGCCAGCGGATGGGTCAAGCTTTGCAACAAGCTCCAAATAGATTTGGAAGACTGTAGAGTACGTTTAATCAAGTAGATGAGGTGTTTTAAGAGATGATGTAAAAAATCACATAGTCAATGACATTTTATTTGTTTTTTCATGGTTTCAGACCCCCTAAACACATGCTAATATAGACAGCTTAAAAATACTTTTTCTAGAAGGTTGGGTGGGTTTTTTGTTGGGTTTTTTTGTTTGTTTTGGTTTGGGTTTGGTGGGGGTTTTGTGCCAGCAGAGGCTGCTATTTCCTTTTAGTTCAGAAAACACGTACAACAGTTGCATAAACATTAAAATACAGAGAATCAAGTATTATGGAAATTGCTTGTTTTAATGAAATCAGTAACACTTGGAAGTTAAGCAAACAAACAACTAGTTTATTCTAAATCCTACACTTCTCACTTATCCTCAAATGTTTTTCAGCAAAAGCCCATCATTTCTGTCTATTTCATTCAGGTCAAAGAATTTGAAAGTTACAATAAGCCTACAGCTGAACCTCATTCAACAAATATATTACATTTCTCTAATATTTATAGGCTTTTCTACAATATTTATCACTGAGATATTTATGCACCTCAGGAGAATAAGAGAGTTATTTTCTCAGCTCTGCAGCATGGCAAGAATGCTTATGCATCTTTGCAGATGGTGAAGGTCACAAAAAACCTAATTTGGCTGGGAAGGATGTCCAGATCTCCTGAGTCTCCTCAGTCAGCACTAACAACAAGGTTACTACTTGTCCTCCATTTTAGGTTTAAGGACCTAAAGTATTTCTCAGTGCTGTTTAAAGAACGGGTATATTTTACTTCCTATTGCAGCAGCTTTCATACTTTTATAAGAAGTTGTAAGTCATTGAACAGCCTGACTAATCCAGCTTGAAGAACTGTATTACAGTGTAAATTTTACTGCCGCTTGAAGTCCCAGTCAAAGATAAAAGGTTACATTGAACCAAGTATTGCACAAACATGAGCATTACCCAGGAAAATTATCATCTTGGAGTATGACAAGGTGAGTAATGAATAGAACAGACAAAGATAAGGCACAGGAAGGAAATGAACAAATAAAGGCAGTGTTTTGTACTATGATTCTACTTTACACAATAGCCAAATATACTTGACAGTCATATTTATACACCTTAGTATCGTAGCCTGGGATGCCCTCCTGCAGCTTAAGACTTCAGCTTTCAGGATTCTTACAGCCCAATGGCTTGGCTGAGCCAAAGTCCAATGAAGCCAAAAAGAAGTCCTTCTTTTCGTTTTTTGATCAGGGCTAAAATTTGGCAACTTGGAACTTGATCAGCTGTGGTTCAGATTTCAAAAATATAGACTCTACTCAGACAAACCAAAACACAGACCCATAACATTTTCATTTAAATAGCAGCTAGTCAGTCTAACATTAGAAACCACTTTGATCTTGGGTGGGTTTTTAAGAAATTAAGACTTCTACGGCATTTAAGGTGTATCAGCTTGTCCTAACTACCAGATCAAGATGTAATAAAAACATGAGGGTTGTTCATAGAGCAGAAAAATCCGACTTCTCAGGTTTCACTTCTTTCCTTTTAATGACAGAATACGGACAGCCTTTGAGGAGATGAATTCCTAACAGGCTTTCAGTACTTTAACATAGTCTTTAGGTAAAAAACATGAATGCTAACAAGGGAAAGGACCCTTTAGCTTCCCTATACAGGAACATCCAAGCTAAGTTGGAATCCACATGACTATACCTTTAAGAGAATTTCCTTCCATTAACAAAACCCTCAAAGATTCAATGAACTTGACTTTATTTGCTCTTTTTAGCTCTTCACAGATTCATACAGCAAAGGACTTTTAGTCTACAGGGTAAAGTCAGCAGCAAACATAAGTGAAACGAACCACAATAAGATGACAAGCAATGAGAGTGATAGTTGCCAGAATAAGACCTTTCAACTAGTTTTTTCTTGCTTTCTTTCTAGGATCTGTCTGGCTTCTCTATTCCCGTTAGACCTTTTACTATGTGTGTACTGGCAGCATATCCTCCACATCACTGGAAGAAACCAGCAGCAAAATAATCACATCCTCCAGCCTATGAAATTAGCATCCCACAAGGAACACCTATTACTGCTTCTATTGCAGAGGATACATCTGGTTATGTTCTGCAGACTAGTCCTGCTTCTCATTAGCCCAGACATCCATTAACTCCACTCTTGAAACATTCACATTGACTGCTCACTAGGAGTATGAATTGTTTTGAATGGAAGAAAGTTGGGTTTATCTGGATGTTTTAAAGCAAACACATAGAGCACCTTTTATTAAAATTAAAGTGGTACTGCCTTAAGTCTACAGCAATTAGTGTTCCATGGAGAAAAGTTAAGAGTATTCCTTTTCACTAGAGTGGCAAACAAGAGATAAGCCCACTGGCCTGTGCAGAGAGGGACAGCGATTCATGTACACAGAATGGCACAGAATCATCATCAGTTTTCCCAGACTGCTTTCCTGGTCTTAGAATAGATTACAGTAAAAAAACAAAACAAAACACTTCAGAAAATTGTCAATGCTTAGAAAATAAAACCTTAAGAAAAGCCAAATGTCAAGAATATTTCTTATGATCCAAAGATTACATAGAGAGGAAACAGAGTAGTAATTACCATGCTGAGCACACAGAACAGGTAGAACGTGCTTGCAAAACTTGAACAGGAAGGCATTTAAAATTGGGGGTGGGGGAGGGGGGAACACGACAGGGGCAAGAGTTCCCCAGGACTTAGATCATAAACTATGTCCATAAGATACAACTGTATTTTTGTGCTGGTTTTGGCTGGGATAGAGTTAATTTTCTTCACAGTAGCTAGTACGGGGCTGTGTTTTGGATTTGTGCTGACAACAGTGTTGATAACACAGGGGTGTTTTGTTCCTGCCGAGCAGTGCTTACACAGAGTCGAGGCCTCTTCTGCTCCTCACCCCACCCCACCAGCGAGCAGGCTGGGGGGGCACAAGGAGTTGGGAGGGGACACAGCCGGGACAGCTGACCCCAGCTGACCAAAGGGATATTCCATACCATATGACGTCATGCTCAGCGTATAGAGCTGGGGGAAGAAGGAGGAAGGGGGGACGTTGGGAGTGATGGCGTTTGTCTTCCCAAGTCACCGTTATGCGTGATGGAGCCTGCTGTCCTGGACATGGCTGAACACCTGCCTGCCGAGGGGAAGGAGTGAAGGAATTCCTTATTTTGCTGTGCTTGTGTGCGCAGCTTTTGCTTTACCTATTAAACTGTCTTTGCCTCAACCCATGACTTTTCTCACTTTTACTCTTCTGATTCTCTCCCCCATCCCACTGCGGGGGAGTGAGCGAGTGGCTGGGTGGGCCTTAGTTGCCATTTGGGGTTAAACCATAACAATTTTACAGGCATCAGGTGAGCAGTTTGAAATACTTAGACACAGCAGCTGCAAATTATCAATACTGTATTTATTATGCATGGTCTGTGGTCAGATTATCATATAAATCAACCATAATTGAGATTTTCAAGATTAGAATAACAATGTAATTGTTACTTTCCAATTCAAGAAGGGCACTGTTGCCTGCACAACAACCAACCAACCAACTACTTGGGAGTCATGAGTTGTTTAACTTTCATGACTATCAGACAAAAAGAATTGCACCACACTGGTGGAAGGAGTTAATACACTAAGAGCATAGGACTGCCTGCTCAGAGAGATCTTGACAGCCTGGAGAATGGGCTGATGAAAACCTTACAAAGTCAAGAAACATAAATGCAGAGTCTTGCACCTGGAATGAAATAGCATCACACAATAGTACATGCTGGAGCCAGCTGCCCAGGTAGCAGCTTTGCAGAAAAGGACCTGGGGCCCATCAAATTACAAGCTGAACATAAGGCAGCACCATGTCTTTGAGGCCAAAAAGGCTTACCACATACTGTTCAGTATTAGCAAGAGTGTAGCTAGCAGAACAAGTAAAGAGATTATTATCCTCTATTCAGTGCTTGTGTGAGATCACATCTGGAGTACTGTGCCCACCTTGGGCTTCCTATTACACAAATGACATTGAAAAACCACAATGAGTCCAGTGGAGTGCCACTACACATAAAATGCCTAAGATGATTAAGGCCTTAAGATGACTAGGGGACTGAAGAACATGACACAGGGCTCAGTGTGCTGGATTTGTTTAACCTAAAAATGAGAACGTTAATGAAAGATCCAATTGCTATGGTCAACTATCCAACTATCTAACATGTTATTAAAGAGAAGATAGAACCTTCTCAGAGGTGCTCTACAAAAGGGTAAGAGGCAACAAAAACAAGGTGCAGCAAAGGAAATTTCAATTACACATAAGGAAAAATATTCTGCATAATGGGAGTGTTCAAACACTGGAACAAGCTGCCAGAGATATGGTGGAATTTTGTCATTAAAGATATTCAAAACTTGACTGGACAAGAACCTGATCTAACTTCAAAGTTAGATCCAAATTTTACATTGGCCCTGTTTTGAGTAAGGAGTTGGACCAAATGACCAGTCAAGATCCCTTCCAACCTTAATTATTATATAAGTCTACGTCTTTCACATGAACTCAAGGCCTTACGTGCTCAATGGCAGCATTCTTCAGCAGAGCTGTTAGAAGCTAATTACTAGAAAATCTTGGACAGCTTCGAAAGAAATAAAAAACAGAGGGCTTTTTACAGCTTCTCAGAATGAAAAGGAAATGGCTTACTTTATCAGTGTGATTTAATATTATATTACACTTAATGAATTATATTTTGGATGATCAATGCACTGCATGATCTCTGTGTGAAATGCAGAAGCAAATCAGAGGCTGTCAGGAAGAAACCAGAGAATTTGGCAGGCACCGTTCAGACTTCTGGCACATGAGAAGGAGGCTGAAAGATTACGGAATAAACATTCAGATAGATGCTTATGGTAAAATTATTAGAAGTAACATGGGAAGTTAGATAGTTATCAACGTAAGTTTCAAACTTAACACTTCATCGTTTGAAACAGGTGATCCTTGTGATTGGAAAATAGGATTATAAATAGTAATATATTATTGTATGATTAATAACAATAACATAAACGATTAATTCCTTACCATTTTTGTTTCAGATTCTCCCTACACTCACATACAGGTCATTATGTAGACCTATTTTGTGCCCATGTTTGGAGGGTTTTTGTTCAGAAGCACTGAGTGTAGATTTCTATGTTCAATTTGGCATATTTCTGAAAAAAAGTATAAAAGCACACCTGAACCAGATATCTCTCAGCAAAATCCTCATAGGAACAAAGATTTGTTTGAGGTTTTTTTACTACGTAGTACCACCCACTGCATAAGTAATAACCATCAACCTGTTCATTGATGTTATCAAGGGAAAAAGCAATTTTGTCCCTCTCCATTAGGATTTTACACAAATATAACCATGTCGGTACCTTTACAATGAGAACAAAGCCTTACAGTCTTTGGCCCAATTCAAAAAAGCTGACTCTTGCTCTAATCTCAGGAAATGTGTTAATGAAAAATCTTTAAGAGATCCCTTCCAACCT
This sequence comes from Fulmarus glacialis, assembly GCF_000690835.1. Taxonomy (NCBI): domain Eukaryota; kingdom Metazoa; phylum Chordata; class Aves; order Procellariiformes; family Procellariidae; genus Fulmarus; species Fulmarus glacialis. Next base: position 33,929 of record NW_009222797.1, on the reverse strand, counting down.
CAACTATTCCATGATTTTGTGATCTTAAAGGAAAATCCACTTCCATTCTAAAATAGCTAGAAGAATTATATCCCTCTTGTTAGAGGAGAACAAGCAGAGGATACTACAGAACAGGGCAGAGCATTTCCGGTGGGGGGACACACCCAAAAAACAGTTCTTTGTATTCTTACAATTATGTGTAATATGCATACAGGCAATAAGGGTCTTTTGTTAAAGGGAAAATTAAAGGCCAGCAGAAGACAATTCAAATGGCCCTTATTTTCTGTAGGTGTCAGAAGTCTAAGTCGTAAACTCTAGTTAAGCCCAGGATGTAGCTAGAAATTCAAATTAACTATTTGCAAATAGTTCGTAAAGATAGAACTACTCTGTTTTATTTTTTTAATAAAACAGCATAGCTTATAGTACTATTGCTGAAGTTTTTCAAATTATTTACTAATTCCAGAGCAATTTTCGAAACACCATTTTGTATCAGATTGCTGCTTTTTTCTCCTTTCAGTTGTGTGCATGTCTGTATTGGAAACTGGACCCTTCGTACTGTGTTTCCTGCTTCTGTTGGAATTAAACTCAAAGAAATTATTAAAACTTGTGCAAGTTTCCATGGAGTTTCCTAGGCCAAGCCACACAATGCTTGCCTAGGCATAAGTTTGCCCATATCAATTTTCCATTAATTAAAAAAAAAAATTTAAAAAAAGGTTTTTTTGGAGTTTGTTCCAAATAAAAACAAGCTTGAGATACTCCACGATTAAAACAGGATCATAGCTAAATGCAAGTCAACACATTGTTGTGAAAATGGTAGATATCATCATGCAATATATAAATAAGGGCACAGCCTGTAAAACCCATTATTTAATTTTCACTCCGTTCAACCCAAGATGTCAGATAAAGCCCTTATCTTTGTATAAAATAGTTCTGGAAAGATGCAAGTCTATTGGACAGTCCAGAGGAGAAAAATAAAAGTATGCAAATGTCTCAGAAATATAGCCTAAGATAGAAAAATTGAATTGTTTAATGATGAAGCAGTGGCAGAATCCATCTTTAGAGAGGTAGACTAACTTTCCCACACCATCCATGATAAACAGGAGAGGTAACAATGGGTTTAACTGGTGGAATAGAAACTTTTTAGGTCTCAAGAAATACTATCTTAGGCGATTTTGAGAATTCTGTCAAGACTTGCACCTGCAAAATCTTGCATACAAAGACTGACAGGCACTGGGTACTGCGATGAAAACTGTATTTACAGTTCCATCCTTTGTCAGAGTCTGGAAGTAGTTTACAGCAAGAGTTGATGCCTGTCTGGCCAGCAAGAAGTGAAGTAACTTAGAATTCACAGTCCTACTGTCTGCATGCATTAAATCCTCCATCACCTCTGTCAGTCGCAGTGTTGTACCCTTCCTCAGTGTCTCAGTCAGTTTTCTGACTGGACTCACCAATATGCAACGTCTGTGATATAAACATTTATACGTTCAATCTAAATTCTATCCACGTTAACTTACCATTGGAAAGGTACATATCCAGGTAGCAGAAACAGGCAGTAGACAGAGTGGTTCTGAAGACAGCACAGATTTCAAAACAATTTCTCATCAAGCAGACCTCTGAATTTTTTTTTTTTAGGTTTGGAAAACTGCTCCAAGAACTATTGAAATTAATTCTGAAATTATTATTTCACAACATATTACCATTATTTGAAATAAGTAATACACAATATTTAAACCATTTTGAGAAGGATTTTTTTCAGAACTTCAAGAAATACCTCAGAAGTATGCTGTATGCTTCCTCAGAATAACATAGGCATTTCCCCAAACCAACAAAATTCCAGGTTAAAGCCAGCTCTCATCAACAGTTCTGGATAAACAGATAACATTATTCCCTCCTGCTCATCAACAAATCTTGTAGAAGACCATCTTTCTGATAGCCAAACTTCTTGGACTTAAAAAAATTATATAAAAACATACACTGTCAGAGGATGTATTACCACATTTATACGGCAGCTGTGGGAAAGGGAGCTCATGGAATGGCTCTCAGATGAGCAAGAATGGCAATGCTGCCTGAAACTGTCACTACTGCACTGTGGGGTGCAGCTCCCACAGACTTTCAGAGGAATTTCAGAGTTCAGATTATCAACGAGTTCCAACACTACTCACATCTCAGTTGCCAGTCGCATAATATATATCCCTATAATAGTAACCAGACACTAAAGATTACAAGATACTTGCAGCTCAATAGCCCATATGTTTGTCATCACTGCTCCAGAATTTCAAGCCAGGAGAGCAATATCGGTTTATTGTTCTTACAATCACAAGTTTTAACATCTCAAGCTCATAGGTCTATTAAGAGTTAAAGAGCATAAGAGTGATTCAGTAAATTCACAATTCACTTAAGTGTAAAGCTAAGTCTTCCTTTATTATCAAAAGGTGTACACAACCTCTAAAAGAAGCCATATGAACAGAAATGTTTACCGTGTTACTTGGCAAAATCAGCCTCTGAACCAGTTCTTGGATCACTCCATAAAGAAGTGAATTATTGAGTTGTTGTCACAACTGATTTTCCATAACAGACTATATCAAAGATCAATAATTTTTTTTTTATGAACTGTACCAGGAGGTGTTACTATTTCTTGAATTTGAAAGAACAAAGTTGTCAAGAGGAATAATATGCCATTGTAAACAAGTACCAGATGATAGAGCGATTTCTCTAATGCCCTGTTTAATTATGAGTAACCATGAACACAGGAAAACACAGTCAAACAGGAAAAAGAGGATATGTAGCTACATTAAACAAAGGTCATGTTCTCAATTCTATTTTTCCCAAAAATATTTCCTAGGACAACCCAGAAGGAAAATTTTTAGAAACCAGCATTTAGGTACCAGCAATTAGCGCTAGCTCTTCTTCATGGTTTTCCACATCATGAGCCACATCTTACTCACATCTTGAGTATCATCCAACATCATGAAAATATTACTTTTAACTGTAAGCACTCCCAGCTGAACTACCTATTCAAAATTCATAGCAGCAGGACCTGGATTCATTATTTCACATAATGGAAGGGGTTTCAGAAGTAATGAATGTTATTACTTCTACTTCCTTCACTCTTGATCCAGTGATGGCTGGAGGGGCAGTTCAGATTTCCTATCTGTACCCCATCATAAGGGGAGGTCTGTCATCCAGTAAGGTATCCATTCTGTAGCAGTTTACGTTAGGAGGCAAAGCAGATGGAGAAGGAAACAGCAGCAACGTGAAAATGTGCTATATACATGTATATATGTTTTTCCCCCTTAACTTCCCAACAATAATAAGAAACAAATATGTAATTCCTCATCTAAAACCTGAACTGTCTTCTCTGAAGAGGATTTTAAAAAAATCCTTCTTTTTCTCTCACGCTTATTTTTAATACATATTTTCAAATTAAAGCCATGCTTTAAATACTTGTGTATGTATGTATGTATGTATGTATTTAAAGCATGACTCCATTTTGAAAAAGACAGTATACAGGTGAAAAAAAGAATTCTCCTTCGTACCTGCATAGTGCTTATGCCTGGATTTAGAAAGTAACAATTTCCTCTAACAAATTCATTATGAGGCTCTAGTTTATAAAGAAATAAGTTAAAACCCATCATTTGCAACTTCACAATGTATTAAGTGTTCTGTTCTCAAAGACTGTAATTAGCACAAGCATTAAACATTTAACTTTTTATCTACAAAAACTATGACTGGCTAATGCAATTCTGTCAACAAGACATTTTCTAACAAGCAGTTTCTCTGTGAACTTGTAGCACTTAACTACTTCCTCTCTTTATCCCAATAAGCCAACATACAACAGTTTTTATTTTACAACTAAAAAAAAAAAAAAAAAGGGGCAGGTAACTCTAATGGGGTTATAAAAGACAATCCCCAGTTCCAAATGTGCAAACAAGGAATATTTTGCAACTGCATGATTACTTTTCCTTCTCAGATTCTCCATAAGGAACTTAAAGGACTAAATAACCCCAAACAAAGTGTTTCCTTTGGGAAATGCTGTTAATTTTTCATTTCAATGACAAGCCCCCTCTTCCCCCCTTCTCTCCCAGCAATAGTTCTCTTTCAATTTGAGACAACTCCTTTCCCCAAATGAGGAGCAAAAAGACTTTAAAAAGTGTACAAAAATCCTTACTTTGTAATCAAGCTACAATCCTAATAAAAAGTGATATCAGATGTTATTCAGTATCAGGACAGTCAGATTGCCCTTTCTGCACCATCTCACACCTATGAACACAAGTTCTGTTCACATTTTCTGCTCATAACTTGTACAGACACTTCCTGTTCAAACTGTCTCATCAAATCTTTCTAGTAACTTTTTGGAGACATCTAATTACTAATTTGAGCTGTAGATGACATCAACAGAGCGCAGCAAAAGATGAACCTTACCCAGTCCCCTATCTCAACAGTGTTGTGTAAAACACAATGCCAATTTTCTGGACCTCGTTACTTTTTCTTATCTCCCCTCTCTACAGAGGTCTGCTTTCTTTCCCTTTCCCTTGCATTCCTCTTCCTTTGTTGTAGAGACCATCGTCCTGAAGGCTCTACAAAAGGTCACCCTCTGGAAGGCTCCTTCCCCTCTGCATGTAGCACTTCTCCCCAGCTGCAACACATCCTACAATTTAATCCTATCTGGGGTGCAGTTAAATCTTTGTTAACCCCTTACTGGCAAAAGTAGCACATAAATGCAATGTTTTAGGATCCAACTATCCTTCATCCAATCTCACTTTCTGTAGGTGTTCTGGTATTCTAGAAACCAAAGTGGTTGCTACCCAGTCACCTGAAAATGAAACACAAAAGAACGATTAGCACCATCCTGGCCCAGGGTGCCCCACTGCTGCTGCCAGAACTCTTCCACAGATGCATTGTTTCGTAAGGGAGCTTAGAGGCCTTTGGTATATCCTGCTGATAAGGAGAAGCACGTCACAGTTTCCTTACTTCTATCACTGCAAAACAATGAGACTTGAAC
>NW_009222797.1:13001-28926 GCF_000690835.1 Fulmarus glacialis | reverse complement strand
AAAGGGCCACAAACCGCTACATCTCATCTGTACAGGCACCCTGTTTGCCTACCCACCACAACCACCACCACACACCCACCTTCATAATCTTCTGGAGTATCTTCCTAAGAAAGAGATGCCAATTTTAGGGAAAATATATGAATTTTTTGTCAAACCACTATTCCTTACTGTGCTGATTACTCTAAAAAAATTAGTCCTCTTTTTTCTTTTGCTGTTTATAAATCTCCCCCCCCAAAAAAAATTCACCTTTGTACTGAAATACAGAATATTCTATAAAAGTTTCCTTGTATTATTTGTCTTTTTTTTTTTTTTCCCCCCCCTAAAATATGTTAGGTAGAGTAGCATTTGTGTCTCCAGAGCCACAGACCAGCAGTTTATGAAAATGAAACCAACACTATTGAAATAGGTTTTTTCTGTATTTTTTCTTTTAGTTTTCATTTACTTTTAATACAAGTGATAAAGAACTATAGAATCATACTTACCGTGAGCATAGTGTCAGCTAGGCAACATGACTGTGACAGCTTCAGGACAATGTCCTGACAGAGCCCTCAATCTAATCAGCAGGACGGGGTAAACAAGTACCGTGGAAGCTGTAAGCACAAGGAGACAGAAGTATAGGTGTCTAGATACCTACATAAGTCAACTGAAGACAGAGTCAGAAGACAGCCCCCAAAGATGCTCCTGCGCAACTCTGTTCTACCATCAGCGTCAAAAATATTTATGCCAAAATGCAAAAGAATTTGAGAAAGAGGAAGTCAGTAGGATACTACAGAAATCACCCTGGGAACAAATCAAGGTTCATCTTACTGTCTCTGTGAAGTTAACTGCATTTACACAAGCAGGATGCTTGTGGATAGATAAACAGGTGGATAGTTCTAAACTTTTACACATCAGTGTTGTAGCATGAGGGCAAATACACACTATACCTCAGCTACAACATACTATAATTAGCTAAAAGACAAGTTCCCTACAAAGCTTGGTAGTTGTCTAATATAAATCATTCTCATAAGACATGGAAAATGAAATAGAAGAACTCTGTAAGAGGTTCTCAAGAGAGCACGAACAAATCTTTCTGAATATGTTGCAGAACAGCCTCATAGATAATCAGCAAGAAACTCTATAACAAGCAAGGAATGAGAAATTTTGAGGGTCACTGAACGCCAGACATCAGGGAATCTTATTTCAAAGCTATTTTGTACGGACATTCTGCAGCTGATTCTAAACTGGAAAGCAAACAGTGGTCCTTAAAACACACATCCAATGTACATGCCAGAAAGACCACAATATGTACCAGTGTGAGCAGCAAACCAACGAGGAGCTCGGAGACTTTAACACACCCTCTGTGCCTTTATTCAAGTAGGTTTCACTGGGCTATTTAACTCATCTCAGATTGCCACACTGCTTGTTCTCTCATTTTAGGATGCACCACTAGAAACACTTCAGTATTTGGTAGTCAGCCTAATATGTACATGCAATAGTTCATGAGAAATACCTAAAACTTTCTGCTAAGAGAAAACTTAAGAGCACTGATGAAAATTGCTTGGATTTTCAGCAAAGAGCTATAGTTTCATATTTGTAAAATAGCACTTTACAAAAGTGGGAAAGAACTCATGCAATGAGCAGAAAGGAAGCTTTTGGCTGACAGCCAGACAGGTTAGTGCGTGCAAAGGCACAAGCTAATACCTGCATGTGCTATGGAAGGCTGTGTGTGCTGTTTTGCATATACCTCACTTGCAGCTGCCTCATTTGCAGAAACATTTTCTGAAGCTAGGTTTGAAAATTTAATCCCATCAAGTTGCTGTGAAGAGTGGCTGCCCACACAATCACAGACTGACAGTTACTGATATTAATGGAAAAAGAAAAAAAAAAAAGCGTGGACTTCAATTACTGAATTCTGATGAGGCCATGGAAACTGCACATAAAGATATTCAGATAACTAAAAGGCAGATAGATTTTTAAAACATTTTGCAAAGTTTCAGGGCAAGTCAAGAACTCCAGTGCCATGGGGTAACTCATAGGATTTTAACTATGGAAAGACACGTCTGAAAATGTGGCCTAACACAATACAGATCTAGCACAACAAAGGTTCTGATGCTGTAGTCTAGGCATGCCACTAACTCCCCTCAGCTGTGAAACCAAATTCAAAGTGCTCTTACTGCATGATAAACAACACCTGGATGCATATTGGCCTACAAACTTTGAGCAAATCTATACAACAAAAGAAGATACAATTGCAATGTAAATACACATAACCACTCTACCTCTCATTTAGCAAAGACATAGAAGCACGGCGTTCAGCACAGGCCGGCAAGTCAGAGACAAGCCCTCCATGAACAGCTATTATATGAGCTCCTGTCACAAGCCAATACAAAAACCAACATGACTTGGTCTTTGCTGCTTTTTACCTGCAAATTTAATTTAACCTGCTAATCTAGCCTGTATATGTCCATTTGTGCCATCATCATCTCTTCATTTTGCTGTGAAGACATTCCTTCTGAAAGAAAACACAACATACCTATTTTCTATCTTTTATCGTTATTCAGTTGGGTCTGTGTTTTGGGAAAAACTGAAGAGGCCCAGAGAAAGAGTTATAAATCCAACACATTTGCCAAAGCTAGGGCTGCAGATGATGGGACAAGGGTCATTGTGAGGTAGATGTCCTCCCAGAGAAAGCAGGATGGAGGGGAGATTGAATTCTAAATTAGAAATCTAAATTCTGGCCCGGCTCCAATTCCAATCCACTTTAGAAGTGCTCTAACTGAAATTTGTAACACACGGTTTCAGAATCAGAGACTTGTAGTTTATTATGACATCCTACCCATCCTCATTTCTTAGAGATTACTGGACTAGATTCCTATCCATCATTAAATTACTCCTATATTTCACTACATCAGTTAATAAAGATCTAGGGTGCATAAAACAACATTTAATGCACTTCACAGGTTTAAAAAAATCATGTATTATGTCCTAGTTACAGTGAGAGCATCTCTGCCACTGGTTCTGCAGCATGATTCTTATTTAATGTACTCCTGAGAGCCTAGCTCATCTTCAAGTTCATATTTACCATAAAAAAGTGTTCTTCTTTCTTTGCCTTAACTACGAGCTCCCTATTTGCCTCTTTCACATACTTTCCATGGTATCAATATCTATTTACTGAGATTAGAAATAATAAATCACTAAATGAGAAATAATAAATAGAAGGGAGAGTGCTTTGCATCACACTTAGAGAACAGATGGAGAGACTGTTTGAGTTGATGGCACCTGCAAGCAACACCATTTTCTCTGTTGGAGGGATCAGAGAAAAGTCCAGTCCCCAAACCACTAAAGTCTGCAGAACAGTGTGACAGTTTAGTCAGGCATGAGAAGGCCCCATGCTAAACAAACCCTCATTTGCAGCACGTCACCATACTGAAGTAAGTCTTATGCTGCAAATGCCAGTGGATCTGTGGTCATGGAAGAAGGATGTCACCCCAGGCATTTTTTGCAGACTCTCACAGAAGCAAAATGTTCCCATACTCAATAAGCCCTACTAAAAGAGTTCAGGTTTTTGGTGAAAGCATTTATTCAGTGGGTAAGCAAAGTGTCATCTTAAGAGGTTCTGTCCCAGGTTGAGAAAAAACAGTAGCTGAGCAGTTGGCTCACATTTCTGTTCTGTCTAGGCCCCAGAGGGTGATGGACGGGATGGTGCTGGTGGTACCAACAGAGCTCTGAGATGGCTGAAGTTTTCAGAAGGGAGACAGTCTGCTCTTGGACAGTGCTTATCCCACACTGCTAGCCCCGCTGAAGGTTTGAAGTCTGAACACAACTAATAAATAACAATACCTCATATTCTACAATGTTAGATATTGGCAATTTTTTCCACATACTTCCAACTTGTTTATATCTATTTACTGGAGGCTGAGGCTCTCTTCTCCTTCATTACCTTCATGATCCAAAGGCAAAAACAGAGGCTCAGTGAATTAAGCTTAGCTCCTGGCTTCTCTTGTAAGGTATTCAAGTCTAATTAGACTTCAGCTCTCATTTAGAGAGTTCATTTACGATGCCCTGTGCCCCTCCTAGTAACAGCCACAAATATCTGTTTACTGGCAACTGTACCATTTTTTCTAAAACTGTTTTACTGGAAAACAGTTTCACTCTTGCCTTTTACTATTTGCTAGACAATGCCTCCTCATCTCCGCCGCTCCCATACACAAAAGCCAACACATTATTTTCATCCAGTATTACAACGCAGTTCCATTTCCCATCCAGACTGCAGAAATCATCCTGAAAATAAGGCAACGTGGCATGAAGCCAAATGCACTGACTTTGTTTCCTGACAAAATCAACAGCGTTGCATAGTGCACTACAAGCACTTCCTGTTAATGCCATCAGTAAGGAGATCAACACCTATCAGGACGAATAGACAAGACATTCCTTGCTTTCATGAATCAGAAACCAAGTTTTCTCCAACTTTATTCCTTTTGTAATTCTTTCACATTCCACTTAAATGAACTGAAAATATTTGTAAAACCACAAATCAAACAAGTACCTCCTTTAGGTTATGTTGCAATTCATGTTGAAATGTTAAGTTTTGTTAACATTTTTGTTAGAATTACAAAAGATCAGCCTCCAAGGCAACTGAGATAGCCTGAGTCTAGCAGTATAATTGCTTTTATATACATCTCATTCTAAGTAACTCTAGATACAAAGATGCAATCCAGTTGTAAAGCTGTACTCATCCATGCTGGTGAGAACCAGAGCAAAAACATCATCTGGTGTTATCATCTTATATTTTCTGTCTGAAACATAGGATTCCTATAGAAATTCTTCAAAATGAAGAGTGGAAAGATAGATTTCATACAGTAAAATATATTTCCCACAATAGCATCAGTGAAAAATATTTTAGTTTAAAATAGACATGGGTGTATCTTCCAATTCTACCCCCATCAGTGAGAAACACCACCACAAATCTACCTGCTCTACTACTTTATGGACATTCTCTGGCATGCAGAAACTGTAATGCCCACTCTGCCTGCCTGCAAGTGTGCTACGCCTCTCAGGAGCAAGAAAACTGACCTATGTCAACCAAATTGGCATCACAGTACACAGAATGGAAACCTGCTTTGTGAATGCCCAGCATGGATCACTTTGTACGGAATCAGAAACTGCAAAGTTCTTCAATAACATTTGCTGGAACTTTCAAAGAAAATTTCTTTTGCCGCTTTAATGCCTTTTTTTTTTCCCCAAAAAATATTTGAGCAAATTAATTTATAGGCAGAGATGTCTAACACAATCTTAAATTGTAGGCATCTACTGAAAAGTAGCTTAGTAAAACTCTCATTGTAATAATATACTTTCAGATAACTCATTATTCAGATACAGACCAACAGATTATTTGGGTTTCTATGATGAATATTACCCTCCTTAAACAAAAGCTATAAAACTAGAATTCAAAACTGCATTGGAGTCAATTTGTCAATATCCATTTTAAAATTACGTTGTTCAGACCTCAAACCGTTCCCTGAAATAAAAGGGCCTACCTTAACCAGCTCTGATGGTTACACTTGCTCACTTCTTCCAGCTATTCCCCATGGCCAGCACCAAAAGTGACTGATCTCTCTAAAGTACCTAGAAATGGTGTTTCTTATCCAACAACCAAGTTCCAGAAGAAAGCATCCTTTCTCATCATACCCTGCCCAATGATTTCTTTAAGGGCCCATCCTGCTTCAGTCTCAGTTGTTCTCTGAATTCTGCCTCAGACAAGCTTGACCAGACCTTTGCTCTTTCACCTCAAGAGCTGAAGTCACTGCATATCTTTTCTGAGCTGCATTAAATAGGAGGAGCCCACATTCACTTCCTCTTGTAAATTCTTTCGCCTGAGATTTTTGCCCGTAACAGATCCCCACAAAAATCATGCTTTCTTCCCAACACATTTCTCCATGCAGCAGTTCATATTTCTTTGCTAGGAAACAAGTTCTCTCCCTACTAATCTATAGCTATACTTCAATCATGTTTCCACAGCTTATCAGGATTCTGACCATGAGGAAACTCCTATTCACCATCATATTTAGCCCAGGAGTAAGTGGGGCCAAGTTAACATTTGGTTACCTTTGCTGGATTTGTTTTTGACCAGTCATAAACAAATGAATCTATGACATCACAGGGTGACTTAAATAGAATTTACAGGCATGGTAATTTTAACTCTTGGTACCATTTATTTATCTTGACCAGCCTTTTTTGGTAAAAACCCAAATTTGAATAATTCCCACGGTCACAGAATGGTTCAAGTTGGAAGGGGTCTCTGGAGGTCATCTTGCCCAATTCCCTGCTCAAGCAGGGTCACCTAGAGCAGGTTGTCCAGGACCACGTCCAAATGGCACCTCCAAGTATGGAAATTCCACAGCCTCTCTGGGCAGCCTGTTCCAGTGCTCCTGTCCCTGGACACCACTGACTAGACCTGGCTCCATCTACTTTACAGCCTCCTTTCAGATATTTACATACATCAGTGAGATTCCCCCTGAGCCTTTTCTTTAGGCTAAACACTCCCAGCTCTCTCAGCTTTTCCTCATAGGAGAGATGCTCCAGTCCATTAACCATCTCAGCAGACCTTTGCTGGACACTGTCTAGTTGCTCTCCTCTTGTATTGGGGACCCCAGAACTGGACACAGTACTCCAGATGTGGCCTTATTGGTGCCGAGTGGAGGGGACAGATCACCTCTCTCAACCTGTTCGCAACACTCCTCGTAATTCAGTCCAGGATACTATTAGCCTTCTTTGCCGGAAGGTACACCGCTGGCTCATGGTCAACTTCCTGTCCACGAGGTCCCCCAGGTCCCTTTCTGCCAAGCTGCTTTCCAGCTGGTCAACTCCCAGCAGATACTGACGCACAGCATGATTCCTCCCCATGTGCAGGATTTTTAATTCCATTTGTTGAACTGCATGACGTTCCTGTCAGCCCACTTCTCCTGTGGAGGTCCCTCCAGACGGCAGCACAACCCTCTGGCATATCAGCCGCTCCTCCCAGTTTCATGTCATCAAACTTGCTGAGGGTATGCTCTGCCCCATCATCCAGATCATTAATGAAGATGTTACCACCTTCAACTAGACTTTCCACTGATCACCACGCTCTGGGCCCGGCCATTCAGCCAGTTTTCAGTCCACCTCCCTGTCTGCTCATCCAGCCCATATTTCATCAGCTTCTCTGTGAGGATCTTATGGGAGACAGTGTCAAAAGTCTTACTGAAGTCAAGGTAGACAATACCTACTGCTCTCCCCTCTTAGAGAGATGGGATTCAAGCCTCCCATCCCATTGGCCTTGAAGAGGCCAAAGTCTGCTCTCCTGAACTCCGGGGTTGTGATCTTGCTATTATAAATTTAAAAAAAAAAAAAGTCAATACACTTTTTTACCATTACAAGTCATTAGGAAATTGTAAACATCGAAGTTACCACCACTGTCACCGACTAGACTGTATGCTCTAAAGCTGGGTGCAATTCAATTCTAGGTTAAAATGTTTGGTTCATTAAAATCTGTTTTACCTTTTGCTTGCCTTAAACTTGGTATATGCCTCTCCTTTTGCTGCTTTACTTCCCCACACGCTCAAAGCTTTTTGTGGACATGTCAGACATCCTTTCCCAGGCAGTTCCTCACCTGCCTACTGAGCCCAGTGAGGACACAATTAAGTAAATGACCCTCCAGGCTCTTAGCAGTATCTGATCCAATAGATGGCATGGAACTAATGCACACCAAGAGGTTAGCATTCCCCTGAATGCAGTGGAGATGAGTTACTACTAATACCCCAGGCTGTGCATGAGCCTTTCATAACATACACTTACCCAAAAGACAGCGGTTTGAGCTCAATTTCCTCAGTATTCTGTGGGATTTCATGTTTACCCTTAATAAACTGTCCCATGTCCCAGAATGCCAGCAGACTGTTCTCTCCACAGGGCTAGCAACTCTTTGAAGAGGTAGCGAGAGGTGAAACTTTCAGTGAAACTGTGCTAAGTGACAGATGAACAGGAACAGAGGGGGAAAAGTGAATGTGTAGAAGGAACTTCTACATCTTTTTTCTTTTTTTTTTTTTTGTTTTTTGTTTTTTGTTTTAATTGGAACATGAATAAGAAAATACTCCCTGCATGTAAAAAGTTTTTTAAGTATTCAGACAGATTTTCAATTAAGAGAATCCCTACGCATGTTTTTGTCTATTTTCCCCTTTTGTGAATATTAACAGGGAAACCTTTACAGTTATTTCTTCAAATGCTTTTCTCCAGTATTGAATTTATGTGTAAACTTAGAGAAAAAGGGCTAAAACATGTGAACATCTGCAATGAAATGCCTTGCAGTCTCTGGATAGCAAGCCAACCTTTTCCTTCATTAGCTTTCCCATACCTACTTGCTGCTTTAGCCCATGACAATTCACATGCTCAGTTTTTCATTATCAGCTTTTTGTAGGAACAAAATTCAGTGCAGTTGCCTCTCTGTGCACATGGGCTGGCCTTTCACATGCTGCCAATCTGCATATAACACACCTTGCAACAAAAAAATGGAACATGTATTCACACACTGGTTTCTAGTTCCAACCCTTCACCAAGACCAAGTGCACTTAGAGGTTACAGTACTAGATGTGTACCAGTTCTGCAGGTTTTATAGATTTCCTTCGTTTGACTCACATCAGCAGTGGCATACAACATTTCTGCAAAGAATCCAGTCTGGTTTTGTTTATATTGCTGACCGCCCATTATTTCCTTTTGCTACCAAAAGGTTTGTTTGCTTGCTTTAAAAAACAAAAAGCCCTGGGCTGTTTCTTCTTAACTTGAAATAAAGTCTTCAGCCAATCTTCCTTATGAATTTGTCTCCTCATTAAAGCTGTAAGTTACAGAGACTAAAATGACCAGATTAATATTTAAAACTGTATCTTCGGTTGTATAAATTTTACTAGCTAAAGCAATGTAAGCCAATCTAGTCTTCTCCTTCTGAATTACAGAGTACACTGCCGCTAATTCACATTAGAAGAGCCATAAAATGTGAGCAACAAGAAGTCTAAATGCCCCCTTCTCCCAGTAGTGTACATTTGGCTTTTGAGCAGAAGAGGCAGAGCTTGCAATATCAAAGCCATTGACACTTGTTAATACTTGTTAAAGCAGCTCTACCTGACCGGAGTACCTGCCAACCTGAAGATACAGACAAGGCACACAGGGCTAATCTACAGAGGGAGTAATTGGGGAATTGTGTTACAGTAAAATACAATACCTCGTCCATATTAACTCTCCAGACAGAAACATATACTGCAAGCAACTGTGCAACTGCAGAACTGTGCCACACAGGGACAGAAAATTCCCACAGACCACTAAAGTAGTAAAGCAATTTAGTTTTATTTTTGCATTCATACAAATTCTTAATCTTAGTCTTGTTGTGTTCAAGACAGTTACACTTCACAAGCTGCTTAAAAGAAGATTTCTCCCCCGCACCCCAGTCACTGACAAATCAAATCAGAGAGCAAGCCAGCATCTTTTGCATTTGTCCCTCTGCTTAGAGAGCTGCTATGTGAAGGAGATGACAACACTGCCAGGTCCAGCCAGACACTGAATCACTGCCCATAACTGCACTGCCCACAATCAAATCTTTTCATCATATCAGAAGGGTGAAAGCAAGAGGCATGTCGTCAATAGAAGATTAGAGAGACGCTGTTTAATGTTCTAACTGCAATGAGAAAATGAGTTTGTTGTCTCAGATTATCAGAAAGCTGTAATTTTTCTTTGTTCTTTCATCCCTGTGTCTTTCTTTCTGTATTCTTTAAATAAGGCACATTTGTAACTTCCCGGTTAACTACAGTTATAATTTGTAAACTAACTCTGAAAGTTTAATGAATCATCAAACATGAGTCAACACAAATACATTATTATATTTCTATTCCTTCATGCTTCCCATAGTTTTCATGTTTTCTGCTTCTAGAAACACATTTTCTTTCTTTCAATTCCCTCTGTGTTCCTATCATTATTTCTTCCTCTAATTTCTTCATTGTCATTATGGCAAAGCAAATGGAGAAAGGAAGAAATTAGGTCCATTAAAAAGAAAAGCAGAAAGCTCCTTTGCCATAACTCATAAACAATCATTTTCCTTTCATTTATTTTTTAATTTTTTTTCCAGTACTCAAAACTAAAGATAAATCCCAGCATCACTGAAAGTTACGGTCAGTCCCCTTCCTTCATGGATGCTTATATTAGGTAGAGACTTTGTTCAGAGAGAGCAAGCAGGGAAAAAAGGCGGGGGGGAGAGGGAATAGTAAGAGTAAGAGTAAAACTCATTCTATTTTTCTGTCTTTCATATTTATCACTGGCTTGATACTTTACTCCTCTGAAATTATTTCTTCTTGTTTATATAGAGTGGAAGATCATGTTAAAACAATCATTCTTTTGGTCAAAATTTTAGATGCTATATTAAAGGAAAACAGTATGATAACAGCAGATTGGGAGTTAGGATATGCACATGTTCCTGAAGAACAAGTGCCACAAGCAAAGAGGACTCGGCTAAACTGTTTGTTGGGAGGACGTGGCCTGGACTACTCTATCAAACAGTGTTAACAGGGGTGTGGGGGTGGGGGAACAACGATACAGAGATGCTACACTTTCATTAAATACCTTGAAAATCTACTCCAAATTTGTTGGCTGATCTGCGCTTATTTGTGCATCCAAAAGTAGCTGAGAATGACCAATTTTATATATTTTGAATGTGAAGCCTTCAACACACAAACAAGACTTCAGGTAAGTCATCGTCACCATCTCTGGACAAGGTCTGAATCTACAGAAATTCTGAGGTAGCCCTGAGACAGTGGGTTTGTGTTGCACTGAACATAGTTCCCACTCAATGTGGGAACAGCAGCAAAACTGTTTCCATGCAGTCCTGACCAGGATTATGACTTTATTTAAGTTCTTTCTAATTAGTTCCATGATGTACATTGGAATCTATCACCTTCCACAGATATAGTTTATATCTTTATTGTGTAAATCTTTCAAACAAGTAATTTGTTCCTGTAAATCTTACATAATCTCAATCCGGACAGAGCATTACCAAAGAATTTTTTTTCATGGAAAAAGTGAAAAATCCTTCTCCCCTAAAAACAGGATGTTTCCTCAGTTCCAAGAAAACAGTTAAAAGCAAATTATATGCCTGATTTAATTACATTGTGAAAATTCACCTATGGTATTTCTTGGTTTTAATTAGAAGTTCTTAATATTTTCTGGTGGTGACTGCAGTGCCTGTATGAACAGGGTCATAATGCACTTTTAAAGAAGAAATGAGACTAGTATATGGTGGTGCAGAGTGCTGCACTATAATGGTACTTAATAAAGGCATGATGGAATTAGTGATCCATTTTTCAAAGCCATTTCTAGTACACTCCTAAATAAATTAAAAGAGTCGATGATCAGTTATGTAAATTTATGCAGAGAAGTACAGTTTCCACATTTCCTGTTAGCTGCATTGTGTGACCCACTAGAATTAATAAAATAGATTACCTCTTATTAAAGTGAAGGATCAGGATTATTTCATTAGGAGCAAAACCAGGGTTCATTTGTTTTCTGTTCTCATTTTGATTCATAGTCACACACTCACTCCCCAGGAAGATAGTGGTACTGGAATGCTATAAGGAAGCTAACAGCTGTGCTTAACAGGGGAACTCAAAGCACAGTGGCAGAAAAAGTAAGGTGATTTATTCCTGTTAACTTACTGAATGAAAGCAAGGATCACACTGTTATAAACCATCTTAGCTTATAAATATTCTGGATTTATAGCAATATGTGGAAAGTAGAATGATGATCTGGAGAAAAGTAGCTTTGGGTATGTATTGTCCTTCATTACTGAGCAATTCTTAACAAGCTCTCTGAGCACAAAACAGTATCATATTATTCCTCAGATCTGTTTCAAATGTCACTACAGTGACAGAAGCTCTTGGCACGCTTGCTTAGCTTGGCTACTACCAGTAGTAGCACAAAGGTTCCTGCCTCTATTATGGACTGCTTTTGAGAAAAGTCCACATGATACTTAAAGCAGGTAAGACACTTTGCTTATGCATAAACAAAATGCCCTTATATTTTCCCTTTTATAGGGGTGCTAACATTATATTACCCCTTCTATTCAAACACCCCTGTACAATACAAAACGCTGTACACAAAACATACAAAACTTGTACTACCAGCAGAAGATAGTTGGATAAAGCTTCAGATGGAGACAGAAGACCTGAAGAAAGAATTTAAGATTTTGCTGCACATAGGCCATGATGTACATTAAATGTAATAGTGTTCAGGTGCATACCTGTGAGCAATGGACAAAATAGTTTATTTAGTAGCTTCTTTTTCCCCTTGGATCTTTTTCTACTTTGTTTCAGTTTACTATATATAATAAACTTGCTTCCAGGTCAAGCTTATGTATGTTAACTTATTTTCTTGCACGTCAAAGAGCTCTGTTTTCAGAATGCATTCTACTGTAAAGCTCCTGCTAAACTTTGCTTCAAAAGAAATTTATGTGAGGACAATAATGTTAGTTTCCCTTCAGCTGTATGAACAAAGAAATACTGAAGCAACTTTAGAGAAATACAGACTGGTGCAAAGGAAGGGGAGGAAAGAAGTTATGAACACAGCAATCCCTTTCTGAGCCCACTGCTCAACTAAAGCTGCTCTAGAAAAGCATTCTCCTTGAACTGCCTTCATGCCTGTGCTCAGAAACACATGGCATCCATAAATCCTTCTAGTTCCACCCCAGAGCCGCAAGCTGGGCTGGCAGCAATGAAATAAGTAAGTGCACAGATGAGACCAACTTTTTGTGAAAAAAACAGTAGGCCTTTCAGCTGTGAAGCAAAACAATAAACAACACATGCAAGCTTTTTGAACAAAATCTAGTATAAAAGCAGAATTAGAGTTCTTAAGTCAAATTTGAATTTGAACACTTTTGGAAGATATCCGATTGAGTCAAGGCACATTTAAAAAATATTTTTCAAATCAAAATACCCATCAATTTGCAACTTATTTAGTATTTTCTGTGTTACAAGGACAAGGATCTCCTGCCCTTTCACCTGTCAAATATAAGAACTGGAAGCATACAGAATCATTTACAAGAAAGCCAGCCTGATTTTAGCTGAATCATCTGGATTACATATCTTTAAGGCCTGGTTTATGGAAAATAAATTGTTAACAAGAAAAAAATAAAAATCCCAGCACTAGAAGACCAGTCACACGAACACCAAGAAAAGCTGCATTCAGTCTTAGAATAATATTGTCTCCGCTTTTCAGATAAATTAAACCAACTGAAACCTAAGGTTTCAATTCTTGCAAGTGAAGCAATTTCAGTACATTTGCTACTTTGAAATTGATCCACCATTCAAACCACAAATGTAGATATTCATAGCAATTAGTTAGTTTGAAGCTCATTAAGATACCAGATATGTACTGTATTCCCACAGTAGTTTCTTTCTGCAACATCTACTAATTTTAATGAAAACTTCTTTTGCAAGATACAGAACTGTAGATGAAGCAGTTCTCTACTCCAGAAAATTTCTACCTCTGGTTTTCATGTCATTAGAGAGACACAACAGTCAAACTAGTGACCAACTATCAAAATGCACTCATTTACTTGAGGTTCCTCCATCTAGTGGCTAATTGCACTGGGTTTAGTTTTACCCTCAATTACATCTGTGCAACCCTGACTACAGCACTAAAAAGTATGCAACATTATTGTGTATTAGAAAGACCAGAAATCACTAACAATAGCCAAAGGATAGTCTACAGAACTATCCCCTCTCGAGTAAAGGTACTGAAAGGATTAGAAGACAACTAATCTTAGCACATAATGCTGCAGTATGCAGAGATTTGCTGATTGGCTTTAGTATAAAAGAACAGACATTCTTTTTGTTTGTAGTTTGACACTACACTCAGTTTATAGTTCTCTTTCTCCCTTCCAAAACCTGCAATTTTTTTCATTAAAGCAGTATAATTCAGGACTCCAAAGATATTTAGACATGAATGATACAGAATAACTCTTAAAAACAAGCATCAACTAGAAGTCACTGTAGCTCTATCTTATTCATCTGAAGGCTGAATTCTGGGAAGTGTCAGGAATCTGTTCTTTGGCATCAAAACCAAGACCCTTAGTATTTCAGAGGCTCAAGCACAAAAACATATTAGGATTCTTCCCACAGCCCATTACAATGATTCCGCAGAGTAAAAAGTACAGAAAAATGACCTAGTATCGCAGGAGAAAAAAAAAAAAAGAAATACCAAATCCAGTAAAAAATGCAGGATAATTACAGAGTAATCCATAGGCAGGTGGAATGTAAATAATCACACTGATGTAGCACTCTGTTGTTAGAGAAAGTGATAGGAAATTACTGGCCAGGACTTTAGTTTTTACAACTCATATGCAAGATATGACCTAGAAAAGCACTATCGATTGCAACATGAGTTCATCAGTGATTCAGGGAAAAAAAATGCCATGGACTTGAATCATCTGCCAGCTCCTCCATCCACAACGAAGTACCCTTTGGCTTAAGGAAAACTCAAAGAGAGACAGTGGTCTAGTGAACCAAAAAGAAAACTCAAGAGCATTCTGCGTAAGTACAGCTATGCTGGCTTCATCTGGCAGGCATGGATAAGCCCAGCAGCATAGATATGGCAGCACTGCCTTAGTGACTGACTGTCTATGGAGGCCTTAGAGAGCTTGCCCACTAGCTGCTAGCTTATGCTAAAGCCCACCCGCTGCACCACTAACTGCACTTAATTTAGTAACAACTGGTCTTCTCCGTAAGAAGTGTTATCAGTAAAGTCTCTTCTGAATAGAACACAACTGACATTAAGGACCATATAGTTCCTCCTTCTTGGTTTCACTCAATACAATTTCAGTTTAGAGGAATAGTAAAACACACAGATGTGTAAGAAACTCTGTCCTGGCACTCTTTATAGAGTACACCCAGAGAAGCATGCTGAATTATAGCAAACAAAGGCATAAGAGATATTAAATAGGACATTTCAAATCAAGAAAATATCTTTGTGGTTCTCCTTAATTTAATAATTCAGTGACAAGGGCTGATGTTGCTTCGTAAGATCAGCTGCAACAACTGATTTTCTGTGTCTAAGCCCTAGAAGATTTGCCTGTCCTTCCAAACTGCTCCTCAGCAGCTCTCAGTTCAAAGCAGAAGAGAACATAGAGATAGTTCTTTTATTTCCATTTCATCCTTTAAGATGCAACTCCAGGTTGAAAAGAACATCATGCAAAAGGAAAAGAAATAACCCTGAGAAAAGGTTTCCATGGCAAAGCAACATCCTTCTCTAAGCAATTCTATAATAGCAGCTGATCACTGTATTTTGCATATATTTGTTTCTGTCTACAAATATTCTGTGAAATAGCACGTTATTTAGTGCAAAGCATTTCTATGCAGCTTCAGAATATGGGAAAAATAAGCATGGGTAGAAGTTTCTCCACCCTTTTCTGTGTCCAACAACAGACTGAGAATCAGGCCTTCTGAGTTTCAGCTTATGTGCATCACTTTCCAACCCAAGGGCCTACTTTGGGAATCTAGATTCTGAGCGCTGTGGAGAAACACGGCATACAAGAGCCAAAAAAGCACATTGGAAACAGCAAACATAATTACCACAGGGAAGAGCTGTGTAATCCCAGAGCAATTTGTTGGCAATCAGCTTGGAACTGGAAAAGCAAACACCTCCTCCAGGATAGGAGTCTTAGAGGTGTTATGGACAGGGAAATGCACAAAGAAAGAAGCCAGAAGATGCTGTTGATTTACCAGCCTGGAAAGCATGCAAAGATTCAAAACATGTATCATCCATTGTGAGATAAATTTTAGCAGGCCTTTCAGAAGTGGTTTTACAGAACTCAGCTCTAATGCAGCCAGTGGCATTAGTCTTCCAAAAAAAGAGGCAAGGTGAGTACTAGCCTACAGTAACA
>NW_009222797.1:0-12970 GCF_000690835.1 Fulmarus glacialis | reverse complement strand
TCAGTGCTGCTGGCTTTAGGAAAGAGGACACTTACAATCACACTGCCACTCTTCTGCTGTTGTGTGCACTCTCCAGGTTTCTCTTTCACTTCAGCGGATACAAACAAATTTCAGCCCACAATCTAGTCAACAAGAAACACAGGAATGAAATAAAACAGCCTGGTTTAGAAGATGTCTAATAAAAGGCAGCTCTCCATCAGTCAGTTGGCACTGAATACAAACCTCAGGTCAGAATAAGAAGAAATGCAGCAAGAAGCAGAACAAACTCCAGAGATTCACCAAATTCCTGAGTGGAATTCTGTGTCTTAACCAAGATAAAAGCAGAACCAGTACTCAGAAAATCCTGAGAGACGTCTGAAATCCAAGACTTCTCTGCTATTTACAGTTCAGAAGTGTATCTTGGGATGATAGATGAGGGGCAAAACAGAGAATTTTTTAATTATCTTTTTAGTTTTCATGCATTCTTCCCATGATTTTAATACAGTTTTATTGCTTTTAAAAGCCCTATTATCTCATTTTAAAAGTTTTTAACTCTCTAGAATATATAAACGTGATTCTCTCAGAACAAACTATTTTCTCATTAATAATGACAAATAAACTCAGTTAGACATCTGACTTGTCATAACACTATTACTGAATTTGACTAGTGACCACATTAGATCACAATGTCCTTACTCAGTACATAACACTGGAAACAGAGGCTCCAAGAAGTTGTGGAATCACCATTCTTGGAATTATTCAAAACTTAACTCCTCAAGGCCCTGAACAACCTGATTCAAGTTGGTCCTGTGCTGAGTGGGACTGTTCTTTAGTAAGATGATTGCCAAAGGTTCCTTCCAACCTAAATTATTCCATGGTTCAAATCTATAAGTGCTCATGGGCAGACATAAGAAGGCAATAAAAAGTATCGTACACACTTTCCAAAGCACAAACATGAAAAATGCAAACCATAGTTACCTTATAAATACTTTGGTAAAAGGATAAAAAGGTTAGTTTGGTTTCAAACTATGCTAACAACTATTTTGCCTCTAAATTTTACTAAGAATTGACATAGGTACACAAATAGCCTGCAAACAACAATTAGTAAAAAAAAAAACAAAACAAGAAAAGCTCACAATCTATTATTACTCATCTATTGTGAAAAATTGCATTTTGCTACTTTCACTGCAAGTGTGATTCTGCCACCAGGAATTTGTTTCCAACTTTAAGACTTTATCCCTGGCATACTATTACATAAAACCACTCTATAAATGATACATAACTTACACCTCTGCAAAAGCACAGTAAAGCATGTGCTAAAACCACTATACATTTTCACACATTTTATGTATGTGTGTGAAAATGCGGCAAAAGTGAAAATACAATTAGGAATCAATAATCAAGGGCATGAAAAATAAGTGAGATAAGTCTGTACAGGAAAATTATTAAATACATTGTACAGAAATGTTAGCTACCTTTACTAACTTGCAATCACAAATTCATACACGTAATAGTTGCTTCTTAGCATACTGAGCTTAGAAAGAAATTTAAGTAAGAAAAATAGGATACCATGGGGAAAAAATAATGGAGGAATGACTACATCATTAATTAACATGCACGTGGAAATAAAAGCATGATTATATTCTTCTAACATAACATATATACAAAGCCATACATATGAATAAACACTGACTTAATGTTCCATACTAAATAGAACATTTATTAATATACACCTTCACTGTGCATTATTTATCATTCCAATAAAAATTACATTTTTCAACTTCACAGTGTGGTTCTCAGCATCAACAAAATGAGCATTACTAATTATTGACCTCCATAGAGACCAGAAGAACCTTTCACTGATATCAGTACAACTTCTCCAGATACTAGGATAAGAAACTGTGAGTACAGTCAAGGAACATCCTTCTGAGAATCATCTTAACTAAGCAAAAACCAAAACAAACAAACAAAATATCTAACGTCTTCACTATACCGCTCCCCCTCAAAGGAAATATTTCTATAAACACTGTAGTCACAAAAGCCCATGCATTCCAGCGACTATTCTCTGTCCCTGTTCTAGATGGCTTCTTAATGCATACAAAACCAGAGACAGCATGCCTTTGGCAGGTACCACATCATTGCCCTGAAGTTAGTGATTTTGTACCTGTTAGCTGATGATTTACACATAGTCCCTCCTTGAATCCATATGCAAGAAGTGGATTTACACTCTCAGGCACAGACAGTGCAGAAAGTTATCAAACAAAGTGTACCTAATTTATTGCCCAGTGCAATTTTTTGCCTGAAAGAGCCAAGGCACCGCCATCATCTGATAGAGCTCTGCCCCATGGCATCATCCCACTATCTCTTTACTTCTTATTCCCCACACACCAAAGTATATGATGTTATACCTTCCCCTTCATTATTTTTGACAGCAGAAACAGAACTTCATTACACCACCTATATTAAATTGGGAAGCACATTCAAGTGGGTACTAGGAGAGTGGCTCCTCAACATGTATAAGTAAAACAGTTTCAGAATTTTATTTCCCTTAGACTACTAAGCTCCAGTATCTCATGAAGCAAGTCTCTGAGGCTTGCTCTGTGGGCAATATTCTACAGGAAATACAATCAGCCAGTGTTCCTTCCTACCGAAAACATCTTAGAATAGTATGCAACACATCATAAATAAGTGAGCTCTTCAATCAGGTCTATATAATTAAGTACATGTTTATTTCTGAATATATCATTCAGAAATAATGTGTGTATGTGTGTGTGTATATATATATATCTCATATATATTGTACACATACCACACATATCCATTATATGCTGAAATTCCTGAGGTAAGGAATATCTTGCAATATTCAAGATGACAAGCTTTCCAGAAACCTCTTCAGAAGAAAAGCAGGGAGGGGGAGGAAGCAACTGCATGGTCTTTTTCATGCCTAAAACTCAATCTCATTTGAGAAAACAGTTCAGTTGCTTGTACTGAATTCAGTCAACAAAACTGAATTCAAGTTTCATCTCCTCCAAGTCCCTTCAGGAACTAAAATAATTTCCTTTCCTCTTACTTCTGGCACCCTGCCAATGAAACCGATTGGACTTTCCTCTCTCCCCTACCTTCCTTCAATACAGAGAGAGGCAAAAAATGATTCTGTTTCCCTTATCTTGAAGATAAAAATCTTCCTTTTTCCTTAGCAAAACCCAGTTAGCAAACCTCAATAACTTCCCCAAACATCTAAAACCTACTTAATTTTTCCTTGTCAAAAGTCCTTTCTCAAGCTTACACAGTCCCCCAGATTGCTTTTCTAGTGCATGAGGTATTTTCTAGTATCAATAAGAAACAGATCTAAATTAATTTTTAAAAAATGTAAGCACCAGATGGTGGCCTATGAGCACTTTCATATGGTCTTATTGGTAGCTTAATGGCTAGAAGGAGCTCTGTGTTTCACACACTGAAAAAGCACTTATATATCTGTGCTTGTTGTGGAACAATCCTCACCTTTCAGCTCCAACCAAAAAAAAGATCTATCTCCTGCAGATAGATCTAATTAGAATACAGCACAGTCGTTTCACTGGCTAGGTTATATTCATCCACAGAGACAAGTAAGTGGGCCAGCAACAGTCAGCAAGTATTGTTAAAATTCATGGAGAATTACCTACACTAAGAGTTACAGTGTGGAGGCAAGAATATAAATAATATTTATGTTGCCAATTTTACTAATGTAAAGCCAACATTCACTTGACATGCATCAGAAATAAAGAAATACAGTGGGAAACAGCATTCTGAGGTCAAGCACAGCATTTCTGGAAATATATTTCCAGCAGAGCCAACCTTTAGAAGCTCAAAAGCAGAGATGCAAATTACTTCCTGCCAGTATGCTGGAACAGTTCTTACTACAAGCATTATTAAGAATAATCTATTCATATGGGTGACTATGGGAACACTAGCAAGCACAAACAAAAAAAAAAAACCACCAAAACAAATCTCCCCCAAAGTTGTTTACATTCTTTACAAAAACTACAAAAAGAAAGAAATTGAATAGTCACATTTAAAAAATGAAATTTGATGTAATTTTTGTTTTCTTCTTTCAGAAACTTCCACAATGCTTCCATGTTTTGGAAACTGATTTTTCTTGCGTCTTCTGACTCTCTGAAAAAAAAAAAATCTCATCTCTATTGCAGAAAACAGAACACATCAACTGTGTGTGCATCTATACATGGATAGATGGAAAAATGGAAATATTTTCATTAGAAAATGTTTACTTTAATTGTGTCAGAAAATTGAATTTTGGTTAATTTATTTGTCATTAATCATAGATGTGATCTTTCAGTTTTGGATGAAGTTCCTTAACAACAGAAAACATGAAGTGTCTGGATGTAAGATTATTTGCTTTTGCACCAGAGATTCGGTTCCTACACTTTATATCCCTAAGCAAAAGTGGCAAAGTTCAGAATGAGTTGAAAGACACCAAAGAAACTAATGACAATGAAATTTTGTTCAACCTTCCCAAACTGGCTTGTTCTGTGACTCAATCACATGTCAAGAGACCATCATGATTTGTAAGCTAACATTGTTTCCGGGCTCACAGCTACCCCAAACTATGCAGAGAGGTTTAAACCAGTTTGAAATAGTGAGTTCATGATGAAAGTATGGTTTTGAGCACCATATTTTAATATTTAATCACATAGATAAGACAATCAACTGCACACACACAAATTAAATGTTTTCCAGCTTTTTCTTTCTCTCCATCTGATTTAGATTTACTAAAACTTCTTTGCTTTCCAAGGTAGAAGGGACTTATTGCCCCCTCACCAGGAAAAATATCTGTATTAGTAAAGTTATTCTTTCACTTAAGTAACTTATTTGTTGTTAATGGATTCCAATATTTCTTTTTACACCTAAGAAGTAGTGATCTTTGCTGAGGTCTGTTAAGCATTTTAACAGGATTTTTTTTAAAATTTATTTGTTTATTTTCGCTGAACATTCACCACTTCCAATTGAACATAATCTACTACTGACATGCATGGACTTCAGCTTATCCCAGTCTTTCAAAGAAAATTTATGAAGTGCTCGTATTACAAAGTTTTGACCTAAACATATATAATGGGATCAGTTTCTAAATGTCATGATAATATTACAGTATCTTTGCTTTTACTTAAAACTGGGAGTCCAACTTTTTTCACACGAAGGTGATGAAGACATACTATAATGAAGGTCTGCAACACTGCCTCTGAATTAGTCTAAAATAATTTGAGTATAACTTTATTCCAATGGCAAAAATTCATCTTTTCTATTTAAACTTAATAGTATTACTACCATTTTTAAAAGGCATTTGCAATGACACTCCCTTAGCCTTATTCATATGATTAAAATGTGCAAGTTCTGTTAAATATATACACTGCCATAATACATTTATTCTATGGTATTAAAAAAAAAATGTTCAAAGTAAAATATTTCCGGGCTACCTACTTCATTCCTTCCTCCTCCCCCAATATGACCCCTTAAAAGACTAATTAAATAGCCTTCATAGAATGTATCATAACCCTTTTTATTGTCTTGCATCATAATGTCTTTTGTTAAGTGCCTGAGCATTTGGTTTCTTCACAAAGTTCACACTAGGAGAGTAGTGCAACACTAGAGCAACCTACCCAGAGAGGTTGTGGAATCTCTATCCTTGGAAGCTTTCAAGACTTGGCTAAACAAAGCCATGAATGACCAGATCCAGGAGTGGCATTAGTCCCACTTTGACAGGAGACTGGACTAGGTGACCCCCAGAGCTTCCTTCCAACCAATATTTCTCCGAGTTTCCTTTCACCCCAACTGCACAGAGCACAGAAAGCAAACAAGATGACACGTTTCCAATTCTGACTTGTAAAAGCTGATATTGGAGACTTAGGGTGTAATATCTCAGTTCAGTTACCATCTACTATCCCCTGGGAGGTGGATGACTGAGTACAGGGATTGGGCAGACTTTTCTGCCTCTAGTAGGCTCTGGATGTCTGTGAGTCTTCCTGCTGGATAATTACAGATAACCTTTGCCCTTCAGCACAGTGCTTCCTCCCCTATTCCAGAACCCAAGGAGCTTTAAAATGTCAACGCTCCCTTTCATCTTTTTTTTTTCCCCCCCTCGTTATGGCTGACACATATTCAACCCTCATGATACAATAGAGCCCTTTCTAGGACTAGAAGCCTGTTTCTTATCTAGATTGTTTTATCTTTACTACTCAGTTTCTCTAACAACTTTGTTTTATCCTGTTCCAGAATAAGTCATCCACTGTAAGCATAAAGGAATGCTTAACGTATTTATAAAATAGAACTCATTTCCCTCTTTAGCGTAAGCAGTGCCTGTCACAATCTACAAGACAAAAATCAGGCAACTTCACAGTCATAGCAGCCAACTGTTTTGTGAAGATGACTATTTTGAGATTTCCAGGGAAATTTTACCACACCACAGACCTTTAGGACTATAAGTGTAATTTCCTATTTTCTTAGGAACTTCACGTTACCTTTCTGATGCGAATCTGCTTGACCTATAGCCAAAAAAATGACCACCCAAATGGACAGGTAGGATAATGACCTGCACTTAAACAAGAAATCTCCCAGATGTACCTGGCATGTTGAAACTATAATAGGAATTCTGTACTTCCATCCCTGTGCTTTGTTTCTCAGAACCTAGAGCTCTAAGACTGTCCAAAAATAAATAAATCCTAATCTTTAATCTTTTGCTGATTAGCAAAGAGAACAGTCTTAATTCTAGCTATCATTTCTATTTTATTCCCCAGTTACTCAGGAGAATACTAGAGCCACAATTGCACCATTCAAAAATCAAGCCATAGACATAATGGTACACACTCCTTGTGCCACCCAGTATTGTAAAACTAGAGTGATCCTTAACAGGCAAAGCCAGTTGTTCCCCTTACATAAAGCTAGAATATATATTATACCTATATTAACTGGCCACATAGGCAGAACAGAAAAATTGCCCTGTATTAAATACTCCATGTTTATATAGCAATTTCATTGCTCCACTGATATCAAAGCAACCTCCTAAAGATAAAAGTAACACTTAACAGATGAAGAATCTATGAGAGAGAGCAGTGATCTGTCCAAAGTCAGAGACCAGGAGAAATGGGAAAATGTGGAGTCCATATCTTTTGAACCTCAATACAGAACTCCTCCCAGCATGTTAGACTTAACATGCCTGTCTCATGTTCCCTCAGCCATGAGCTGAGGGAAAGGGGATATGAGTGGACCCAGGGATCTTCATGGAGAAGCATTCGTAACTTCAATAGAGGCTGCACAAATGTGGCTGAAACTCACGTGTCTCCTGCTTCAGCTATGTGAATGCTTAGAGTGTTCTTAAGATGACATATTAGACCTCAGCTTTTGCTATGCAGAAGATGTTTGATTTGAGACTAGGGAACACAGGCTTAATTGTCCAGTCCCAGAATGGCAACTCGGTATTTTTACTCTATAGGCACACAGTTTCATGTTTATTGTGCTTGGACAGAAATAGCCACAGTTTGAATCAATGGATTCCTTTGAAGCCAAGGTTATGTTTCATGACTTTACACCTGAAGCACATCCACACAGATATAAAGAGCGAGCAACATCTTTTAGCTATAGCTTCAATGTTTTTGTCTCTATTGCTCTATTCCAGGATAAAATGCTAAAATACACAGAGTAAAATGGAGTTCTGCCTAACTAATGGAATTAAGTCCCTCTACCTAAGTACTACTTGATGTTTCATTTCAAACAATGAGACACGAATATTGTCCCAACAAAGTAAGCGGAAACATTTCCACCCTTAAAAGAGAGTCACATCTAGGTCCTTAATCTCAGAAGGACTAAATTATGTTAGAGATTATACCGTTCAGGAAGCAAACATATTGCAAATGGAACGTACCTCCACCACGGTGCAGAGCTGATTTTATTAACAATGTTTTCCAAAAGCAGAGGGGGTGGGGGATAGGGGTTGGTGACCGTTCAGGAAGCAAACATATTGCAAATGGAACGTACCTCCACCACGGTGCAGAGCTGATTTTATTACCAAAAGCAGAGGGGGTGGGGGATAAGGGTTGGTGCGTGTGTGTGGGCAGGTGTTTGTACAGGTATATAAGTAGATCCTGAGGCAGGAACTCTGGAATCCAGTCTCAATACCAAATTGATAGCGATAGCTTTTTACAGCTTCTCTGTCCATAGTCCATGCATACCAATCACAGGATGACTAAGAAAACACCTGCTCTGCAGAAAAGTCAACAAGGGAAGAGTCTCTCCATCTAGCTCATTATCAGTTCAAGAGGACAACGGTTCCCAAGCAAATTTATTCACAAGAAGACAGGAAGAACCTACTGTCTGGTGCCACAAATGAGATGCAGAGAATGCTTTACAGCTTCTTAAACCTGTTAAGAAAACTTGTAACACCTAGCAAAGTTATCAGTTTACACACATCATGTCTCCCATAATCACATCCTCTCATTGGGAAATGGCTTCAGTCCCTTACATTTATACTGCATGTGTACGCAAGATATGCAAAATGAGATTTCGATACAATAAGTAGCAGCAAAAATGTAAGGGATAGTAGAAAGTTCCTGAAAATCTGCAGAAGGAAAGAGAGTTATTCCTACAACACAGATGGCACTTAACTTCAAAATACACCTTGATAAATTACTGGATTTTCCAGAATAATATTCAAATCTGTAGTGCTACAGATCACACTGTCATCTGAAAAAATACACTATAAACACTACTAGGAAGCAACAGTTTTTAAATCAGAGAACAAATTATTACTTTTAATATTATTTTTTAAATGTTAATGTTGTTCTGAATGTATTTTGTTTTGTTAACAAAGATCAAATTTCTTTGTAGCATCACTGTTAGTGATAAAGAGCTAAAAGCCAAGAACAGATGCACATTAGGGTCAAGGCGTGTGACAACGAGTGTTCCAAGTACGTTATGCTGTTGCTGGAGCAGGTACAGTTCCACCGTGAGGCAAACATGGTGAGATCAGTATTGGAGAAGTGGTGGGATGGCACTGATCTCACATACCTGACTTTCTTGAAAATGACCCAGGGAACTGTTCTGTTAGAGTTTTATAGTAAAATAGCTATTACACACTTCTTATTTAACAGAGGTCACTATCCCCATTCTTGGCAGTTTAACTAACTTGTTAGCTCAAACTTTATTTATGTGAAGTAAAATCTTAGTAAAGACATCTTCACACATTAGCAGATTGTGTTAATTCTTATGAGGAAGCATAGAGAAAAATTACACTTTTTTTTTTAGTTTTAAATACAAGCAGCAGAAGACATTTTGGCTGTAAGAAAGGCTATTAAGACGCTACCCTTGGTCACAGATTCCCAAAAACATGAAATACAGATATACTCCACATATATGAGGCCAGTGGAAAAATAAGAGAGTCCAGAATTTCCCTGAGAAGACGATTAAGAATTAAAGCACCAAATCTGGAGCACATTCAGAAGCCAAGTATTTCTGGAATTGTAATAGCCAGGACTGGTTTAATTTACTTAGTACTTAATGCCATTTTTTAACATCTATAGAAGCCGCAGTTTGAGTTTTCCCTTATTTGTGCCTGCACTTTCACATAGCTGCAATGTCTGCCTGTTCCTCTCTAATAAATCTGAACTTGTTGATTAACTTCAGCCAGAGATGAAAATTCACCGATATTAAGCTCTTATAAGTTTGGTGAAGTGTAGGGTCTGGGTAGATAGGAGATTCAAATTCGCATCCTCACTGAGGGAAAGACTGCAGAATATGTTCAGAAGTTTCTAGTTTGGGCTGGTCTAAGCATGAGCATTATCTAGGTAATAGCACGTATGTAGATAAAAGCTATTCTCTCTACCTCTTGCCCAGGTGGTAACTGTAGACACATGAGAGAGACAGGGATGAAACGGCAAAGGAAGCTTACACAACAAGACAATTGCTACATCAAACTTCAGTATCAGTGACATTATAAGAAAAACGGATAATTATTTAAGGACATTTAAGTCTTACTGTGAAGAATGTCTCCATAGGCTGTTTATACTTCCCTTAAGACTCTTCCAAGTAAAGCTTCTTATTTCCACTGGAAATGGGAGTATGCATGTCAACAATCTATAAGGTCATACCATGGATATCAATTTAAGTTATGTTGAAACCGTAAGCTCAGTAGGCTAAATCCTTATAACTCAAACAGAGCACTCAAATGGCTAAAGGGTAAAGTGAAGGATTCATTGTATTTTCATGTTGAATATTAAACCTGATAATATTTCGAACCAAACTTTGAAGAGCTGAGTCATATTAAAAAAAAAAAAAGGCTTCTAATTTTACTCACCTTACAAATAAACATGGCAAGTGGAACCTTAGTTCAAACAGTTCTGAGCATTCACTTCTGCCCTTGGGTACCTATGACAATTGAAATAAGCTTTCAGTGTTTTGAAGCTCATCTTTCAATAGGCTACTTTTCAATCAGGAAAAAAATTATTAAGTGACTTTAATGACATTAAGTGATCTTCCAGAACGTCAAGTTATGCAGAATATAAGCATCCTAATAGTCTACGTGCACTGGAAGAAGCAAGAGTCATGGCATATCACTAACACCATAAAGCTTACAGTAATTTCAAATACTTGCTGATAGCTGAAGACTGCTTGTGGCCAAAAGAATCAATGGAAGAAAAATTGTAAGAAAATACAGAAAAATAACTGTCAAACAACGCCAGCACAAGTTTTAGCCATCTATCACATACTACTACTTTTGACATATCAGGCACCAACAAGAATTTGCAAAGATTTACTCATATGCATGGGCAGATTAGTTTATTTGGTCATTGTTTATGATAAAGCTGAACCTGTTGTAAGTTACATTAAAAATTTCTGAATTGCTTGCAGTACTCTGAAGTTTAATAATTTGCAGAATTAAAAACAAGAATAATGGCCACATGGCCATTTAACGGATAGCTTTAAATATAATTAAAAACAAACATTGACAGACACTTGTACTATTATTAACCTGTTGCTCAGTTTTCCCAAGTTAAAACTAATGGTGGTGTAAATCAGTAACACTCCATATCACAAACCACAATCCATTCGATTTGTTTGAAATTCTATCAAAGTTTGTTTGAAAGGCTAAGAATTATTTGACAAAAGTAATCCGAGTTGGAAGTTTATAATAACAGGAGGCTTGAAAAGCCTGCCAAGTTTTGTATGAGTATTTTATGAGATTCTTCTTTTAAATAAGCCTCTGTCCCTGTGAACTGGTTGGTAGACATGTTACAATACCTTTTGTAATTTTGTCTGTCTTGCAATGCAAGAGTTATAATTTCAAAATAAATACAGAGATATATCGCATGACACAATAGAGGCATATCCCCCAAGCTCCTTCTAATGCGAATTCTAGCTCTTTCAGTCCTACAGCCCAACACCATCCTAGTCTCAGTCTTCATCTGCAGCACTACACATAGCAAGGGATAATTTATTCGGGTCCTTTCCATCCAAATGGAAATGCCACATTCCCCTGACGTTCTAAAGGAGGTTACTTAAATACTGTTTGCAACAAACATGTTTGCTGGGAGACAGAAACATCCCACAACAACACTGCAGTACTGGTTTAAGGCTTCCAGTCCATCTCTGGCTTTGTTTGCAGAATACATTGTTTGGATGGAAGAGGTCCAAAGGAGAATACGCACACAAATCCGTTGCTACTTGGTGTTATATGGAAAGTTACTGTTGACTTCCAGTGTCTTTCCAAAGGGGCCTACATAAAACCTATTTGCACATAACAAATAGGTCAAAACAACAGCAAAGGAGACTGAGCATGAAACTGCTGCAGCAGTGAAGCTAAACATTATTGAGGACGTAATGGATAAGCATAAGCTGGTAGCACAGAAATTGTTCTTCAAGCAACTGCATAACAGGCATGCACGTGAAAGGGCCTTCATCTCCTGCAGAACCATTTTCCAGTGTAAAGCCTCTCAACATGATTCAGGTACCACCCAACACCTACAAAGATAAGGTCCTTGCACGGGGTTGCTCTGACCACCTGCAGGACCGAATGTCTACATGAGAGGGTGATTTAAACAAGACCCAAGCATACATTTGTTAAGAAATTGGTTTTATCATAATTGTAATGGGACAGTTAACACTTTATTCAAGAGCAAAAAGATTGCCTTAGTAGCATCAAGAAAGTAGTTTATGACTGTAACACTTCCCCACTGATAGAGGTGCACTTTCTGGCAAAGAATATTGTTCTCCTAGACTAAGTGCAGGAACACAGGTATTTCCCTTTATTTTCCTGTTAGCCCGTGGGGGGGGGAATTGTGCAAAGTTTACGATACCCTTCACCAGTTTTACAGACAATACGGTTACTAAGTGCCTAACAATGCTGTTTGCAAAAACATCATTGCACGAATTCTTTATGACTTACATAAGATATAAAAAAATACTCCTTTTAAATCCACACAGAGCTTTGTGCAACACATTTCTAAACATCTTAAAAAGTGAGGGAAAAATAAACACGATGTTAAAGAAAGGAGTGAAAATTGTAAGTTAGTTGCTTTCCTTTGCAAAAAAACCCAACTCGTGTGTGTATGTTTAATACAGAGCAGATGTACTAGATATACAGAAGTCACAAAGAAAAAAAATCATTTTCGCTAAGATATACAATAAGGTGTTCTACATTTGAGATTTTCCAGGTCTTAAACTAGTTTTGTAAGACGGCTCCACTAAGAGAAACTGCCACATACCAAGCTACTTAAGAACACATGCTCGTTCTCACAGCAAGTGATGGCTCTGCGGCTAGATCAAGCGCTGGGATGACCGCAAACCAGGATTTGATTCCTGATCCTCCGCAGACTCCTGGTCATGCTGACTCCTGGTCAGACAAATTAACCCCTTCACCCCTCAGGGCAGCTTCCCGCTGCAGACGGAAGCGGTCTCTATTGCCACAGGGTTTCAACACGCCGGGGTTCAAACCAGTGAGCAGTCCCGGCCG
>NW_009222796.1:0-1847 GCF_000690835.1 Fulmarus glacialis | reverse complement strand
CTGCAGTGGGGGGAAGGCACCGTTGAGTCTCTTCACTGGTCGGCCGGGCTTCCCAAAAGGTGTCCAGGGGCGGGTGAGTCAGCAGAAATTTTCCCCAAAGCCAACATTACCAAACCGGGAGAAAAACCAAGATCGGTGGCAAAACCCTCCTCCAAGCGGATCCACCAGCTCGGCAAGACTGTAGCAATATCCCAGCGCGTGCGCGCCTCTTTTTACATCCTCTCCGCCAGCTGTAGTTTCCCAGGAAGCCAATTACCGATCCCAGCGCTGCCTCCCTAGGACGGATCCTCTTGTCAGATCACGGACCGTCTGCCATGGTGCTAGAGCAGCGTCAGCAGACAACAGGACTCATCGCTCATGGTTTCCTGAGCTGCCTCAATCCCAATGGGGTTGAAACCCAGAAGCTGTCAAACAGCCGAGTGGCTACTTGACATGCAAAGCCTGACAGCTCCTCTTCTGTTTGCTTGCAAAAGGCCAAGGCTAAAATCCAGGGGGGTGATTTTCCTCTATTGTTTTTGTTTCTAATCTGCAAGGAATTGAAACAGAATAATAAGAAATGACGACTAATAACATGTTAAATCATAAAGTTGATCAATAGTGGACGTTTGTGATTAATTTTTCATTTCAACTGCTGTTCGACATTAGGAAAATGAACTGCTGCTGTAATTTTGGAGTTACTGAGAAATCATCATAACTTGCAGCGCTAAAACTAAATCTTAATGTATATGCTTATACTGGATTACATTTTTATGGTATAATCTATACGTAAACTACTTACTGTTCCAAAACTTTCAGATATTTTAGTAGCATATTTTATTATTACAAGGATGATGTTAAAAAGAAAAGGAGGTGTTTATTCTGCAATTTGTCGTATTGTAATTTGTTTATGGAAATACCAGCACCTGTGAAGCTATAGGGTCCTATTAATACAGATGATGCTACCAAGCCCAGTTCTAGTTCTTTCCAATACAGCTCAAAAACATATAAAGTGCACTGGGCTCCCAGCAGGAACTGGCAGGCTTCACTGTACATGGCACACCTACTGGTTTATTTTCATGGGGTGAGGAAGAATTGCAATGGTTTCTTAGAAGGCTTTTTGAAAATTTCAAACCGCATTTTTCTCTGCCACCTGGTTTCTTTTGCTGCTGATGTTCTCTGTTATGGCAGGGAAAATCCAATTCAAGCCAGCTCTGATGTTGACATTATTCACAATGCAGATCAGCTAATCCCAGGTGTTAGTCCTCTGAAATGGGTTGCAGTATTTTATGTATGTTTACTCAGCTGCCCTTATTTAAGAGGACAACTCCTCATTTTAAAAATAATATATATGCCACAGTTCACTCTCTTCCTCTGAAGAGGTCTCTGCATTCAAAGCATTTCAGCAGAGAGGCTCCCCTCTCTGTTTCTCTCCCCTAAGCCGCTATATCTTTTCTGGAAGGTGTGTATTAGATCTCTCCTGATGGAGGAGAGGATCTCTGACACCTCCCTCACCCACCGCTTCCCCTTCAGCTCCCTCCCATTTCTTAGCCAGCAGCACTTAGGCAGGCAGAATCCCATGTCCACAGCCGCTGCCAAGCCCTTTGCTGGGCTGGTGTGGGGGGGTGTGTGGGTCTGAAGCCGCTATATCTTTTCTGGAAGGTGTGTATTAGATCTCTCCTGATGGAGGAGAGGATCTCTGACACCTCCCTCACCCACCGCTTCCCCTTCAGCTCCCTCCCATTTCTTAGCCAGCAGCACTTAGGCAGGCAGAATCCCATGTCCACAGCCGCTGCCAAGCCCTTTGCTGGGCTGGTGTGGGGGGGTGTGTGGGTCTGTGCGTGGGAAGAGGGGGCAGAGACGAGCCTGCC
>NW_009222795.1:79848-89754 GCF_000690835.1 Fulmarus glacialis | reverse complement strand
CCAGCGCCTGCTGGGGCTGCCGGGGAAAAAGGGAGCCCCGAGCAGCGTCCAGGGAGTTACTCACGCCCAGCCTCCTCCCGGTTTCCTGGGGACTGGGAGGCTCTCGGGGTGGTGCCCTTGGGACCTAATAAGCGGGGATGAGGATGCACGCCTGGCTGTTAGCGTTGGCTGCTGCTCGGCCACGGCAAAAGCACCTTTGACAGTTACCCCGCGGAGAGGCTTCGGGACTGTTCTTGCGTTTTTGCTGTTGTTCAAGCGTGTTAGGCTTTTGCAGGCTGTGCGGTGAAAATCGTTTTCTCACCTGGCCTGTCTCCTCTGGTGACAGGCTCATGGGGGGTCGTTGAATGGCACTGACTTCCTTTTAGGTTTCTACCACTGAAATACTGCTTTAAGTGTTTTAAGGAGAAATGAAGCTAAAGCAAATCAAGTCTGCCTTTTCTTAACCAGAAAAGTTAGACTCGATGCATGAGAGCACTCATTGGAGCTATTTAATTTAGCTTATAGCTTATTTTATGATCTAAAACACTAGGTATGAATGCTACGTTATGCTCAGTTACAAAGATATAACCCTGACCAGAATAAGTTGTTAGGAAACAAAAAATAAACACTGCGCTAAGGAAGATAATAAAATAAAGCCTTGTGGTGTTTTGCTTAATATAGAATGGCTGAGCATACAAACAACGGATGCTTCAGATTAACGTTCCGTGCCTGTATACATATAGTAGTGGTTCACCTAGAAACCTGCATGTACTTATTATTTATGTGATTTGGGCAGTTCTTAGGCTAATCTTTCTTTTAGGGACCATTTCAGCTTCGCTTTTCCTTGTGGCGCTCCTCTGTCACTGTGCCTAAGTTCATTATTGGAGTGTTTCAGCAGAAGAGTATCACAGAAACACTTAAGTGGATGCACTTGACTTTTGGGAGAGGTCTGTTTCCTCCATTAGTGGGAACGATGGTTCCGTTTTCCACTTGAGACAGCAGTTTGTTGCCTTTAGCGCTGCCCTGAGGTTTGAGTTGTGTGCCTGATGCTGACTGCATTTCAGACCCAGCAGGATTTAATGCGAGCGCAAGGCCTGTGGAGTCTTGCAGGACGGTATCTTTTATTTCATGCCTTGATATAACATGTGGCAAATCACGGAGGAAAAACAGCTTGTTCGTGTTTGGAGCCATGCTCCTCCGTTCTGAAAAATAATCTATCTTTAGATTTCTAATCTAAAATATTTTATCTGTTTAACTTATTTTTAGAAGATGATTGTTAGCTTTTGTAGTGCTACTGTTGGTTGACAGCATCCGCAAAGTGGCTGGATTTCCCGTTAAATAAATGTGGTGCAGTGACAGCGAAATTGCAAACATTTTTCTTTTCAAAATAAATTAATAAACTCCTTTTCTTGGCAACTCTTGTATTTCATTTTTAGCATTATCAAGCTACTGGAATTCCGCTGTTAGCAGGTATATTCAAGAACTGATAGGCTTTGACCTCTAATTTTACATAAATTACTGAAATGCTGACTTGAAAAGATGCAACGGAAGCGGAACACGATTTACAAACTCTGTGACCGTCAGATGAGGCTGGTTTTCAGGGAAGGGTTTTCACTAGGGGAGAACTCCTGCACCTGCTGCTATGCCTTTTCAAGGAAGAGGCTGCTTTTGTGCCTGCTGCCTTACATAAAGGCTCTATTTTGGGCCAGATTTGGAAGCAGAACTGAGAAAGGAGGTGGTATTTATTGCCAACATGTTATATTTGATATTGACACAGAGGCTTCTCGCTTAGCGTGAGTAATGGTTTTCCCTGGGAAGCAAATGTTATTTAAGCAATAAATCAAAATACAATAGGCAAAAGTTATTATTAAACATCACCGTATATGCAAAGTAACACTCTAACACATCACGGATCAAGCTGTTACCTTTTATTTATGTTTATTTGCAAGGACTTGATGGTTTGTTGACAGATGCTTTCCACTTTTCACTACCGAAACAACTTGTTTTAATAAAACTCAAGCCTCTTATTGCCCAATCCACGTGAAAATCCCTATCTTGTTCTGGTTCTGCACTTTGGTGTTCTTATAGC
The DNA here is from genome assembly GCF_000690835.1 of Fulmarus glacialis. Classification (NCBI taxonomy): domain Eukaryota; kingdom Metazoa; phylum Chordata; class Aves; order Procellariiformes; family Procellariidae; genus Fulmarus; species Fulmarus glacialis. The sequence goes on along the minus strand of NW_009222795.1, from coordinate 87,686 downwards.
TCATGGGTATTGTGTCTTGCAGAGCGTGACCTATACAGCAGAACAGTAATTGAGGAGCTGCCAATTTCTCCTGTACTCTATTATTCCCAAATTGTTCTCTTAAAATACATTGCTTACACCTACTGCTGCTGATATATAGTTGGGCATAAAGAGGCAGGTGAGCAAAATTAGTGTCTGAACATAAGAGAGCATGAACTTTTTTGCATGTTCAGTCTCTGGGCTCATTACCCATCAGTGCACTTCTGGCAGGAGATGGCGAGGTGAAGCCTGGTGATTGAGACGTTGAAACTCAGTCGTGTTACGCTGCTGAATATCTTCAAGTAAAGCCTCTCACTTTATAACAGCTACTTTGCTATTTCAGCTTTTCGGGTAGACTAAATTAAAAAAAAATCTCAGAACTAGGAAATCAAAGCTGCAAAGCTGTTGAGTATTTCTTGCAGTTCATTTTTCCAGAAGAAATTATATGTTCTACAGTTTCTTCTGTTTCAGCCACATCTCCCGTTATGACTGGAAATGATGACTTAGGATAGAAAAAGGGAAGGTGACTGGGCATAAATTGGGCGCTGTTCAGCTCAGCAGGGAACGGTGTGTCCTCTTCCTCCTCCCACCCTGCCAAAGCTGGCATCGTTGTGTGCGGGTGGGTGAAGGGGATACCTGGGTTTGTTTTGCCATGCTCGGCCGCAGCGCTAGTCATTGCCAAACTTGAGAAATCATCATTTTAGTTGGGTATAGTGTGCCGTGATAGGCTCGTGCCCTCTGCTCCCCACCGCCCCTCCAGAAATAAACTCTGTTGCCAGAGGTGGAGAAGGCTGTGTTTTGAGAGATAAAGTGGCTAGTGAAGTTCACTCGTATAATCTGTTCTTCCAACCAGCTCATTCACATCATTGAATGAAAGTTTTCATCATCTGAAAATGTGAAAGAGATTAATTTAAGTATTTAATAGACATATGTCCACATCCCTTAGTTTTGTCACAGGAAAAATCAAGGGCAGAACTAGCTGTAGAGGCAGAGCTGTGTTTCTGTTCTCAAGGTGGTTGTCTTCAGGTTTCTGTGCACATGGGATGTGGTGTGATACTTTACTGCAGCAGCCTTTAACGTGTCATTTCGGTGCATAAATAGATGTTTTCCATGGCCAGCGAGTCTCACTGAGAAACCTCAGAGACTTGACTTTCAGTGTGTTGATGCATACTTCGCTTTACAATTTTTACTTTTGGTTTGAGTTGATACTGCATTTTCACTGGCTCTGGGCTTTGTGTTGATTTCTGTGTGGGGCAAAATGATGCAGATCTCTGAAGCGGCAAGTCTCTACCCATGAGGCTGATTACCTCAGTTTTTCTCTGCTGTGTGTTACCTGCCAAAAGTCTTTACTCCCCAGCTTGTTGCAGATGCTGCTGTTGTGTATTTGTTGTTATTATGCAATTGCCTGTTTTGATCCTTCTGTTTTGCAGAATTGCATATATTCCAGTTGACTCCGTGCCTTGACAGAAAGGGAATGTCTGTGCTCCAGTCCTGGCAAATCTGCCTAGCGTTAGCAGAACAAACAGTCCAAACTTTATGGGCAGCTGAGTTTAGAATAACTTAAAGATTAATGAACCTCCGACTAGGAGAGCGATTGTTAAAGGGGCTGACTTGTTGATGAAACATCTGCAGTATTGGAATTATTTCCTTAAATTTCCTGTGGATATCCTGTGCTATCCTGTGGATAGCAATGCTGATGCTGTGGCCTGTCTGCTGCTGGAGGACTCAGTCCTGAGGACATGGGAAATGGGACACAAGGGAGAGGATTCTGTTCCCAAAACTTTGATTTGGAAAGAGCATGTGATTTTAATGATCTTGTCTTACATCTGTGAATAGAAATTACATATTCTGAGTGTTGTGTGGTGCCGCTATTGTGCTGTATGCAATTGACATATCTCTTGTTCTCCTGTTGCAGTGAATCTGAAATCCTGCACCATGACAAACAATATGAGCCTTTTTACTCTTCCTTCGTTGCACTTTCTACACATTACATCACTACTGTGTGTGGTCTAAGTAAGTGTTCCCCGTCCTTTGCTTCTCTTGCTCTTGTGTTATGACTAGGATATAGTAAAGTAAACTAGAATTGTTATCCTTTTGGTATTTGTCTCGAGCCCTCTTTCTGAATCAGACTTTAAGGCAGAGCGCGCGAGGCCAGCGTTGCTAGCTTTTATACTGGCAAAATGTCAATTCAGATGGAAAGGAAAACTTGTCGATAGGAGTATTTGGCCACCAAGTACTGGACAGCGTTGACTTTTTGGTTATTCTTGGCCTGATTTCATTTAGGGAAAGTTATTTTTGGTCAAATTAAGTGTTAAATCCGTTTTCAGGATTTTTAGATTATTCTTTAGCAGTTATGTTACTATGTTGGAATTAATGATCAAAACATTAATTACCTTGTCTGGGTAGAAGATATTATCCTTGCTTTACTGACATTTCTTGTGTTACATTTTAATGAGACTGAATTTATATTGCATCTGTGTGTTAGGCATGATAGATTGTGTATGTGTGCGTGTTGCTTATCATTCTGTTTTATTGAAAGCATTAAGAACATCTTACAATGAATTATTTAAAAACTTGTACTGAGTGATGCAAGCATCTGCTTTTTTCAGTACCAAGAAACCAATTGCAATCAGTGGCAGCTGCGTGTAAAGTCCTGATTGAATTCTCACTGCTACGTCTTGAGAACCCAGATGAAGCATGTGCTGTTTCACAGGTGAGCACAGATTTTGACCGTGTGGGCAAGCCTGAGTACAAAAATGGACTTTGGCCTCTAATTCTGAAATATTTGCTCTAATGTTGCATAAAGCAAAATTAATGAAGTTCTTAAAATATTTAACGTGTACTGGTTTGGTAGAGACTTATACCTGCTGAATCTTCCCTCTGCATTCTTTACTCAGAATTTCAGCTTGTGAGCAAGCTGCTCAAAACTGTTCGTTGAGTTTTTAAAGATGGATTCTTCCCCAGTTGTATTTTAGTCTTCTGGGAAAGCTTAAATCTATTTCAAAGAGGAAAGGCATGTGAGAAGTGTTCACATAATGTAGCTTCTGATAGAGCTGGCTTTAAGCCTTAGTGTGTCATAGGAGAGAGAGCTTTTCCAGATGCTTTTCTATAACAAGCACATGGGACAATGTTAGTGACCTGAATTACCTGCAAATTACCATCACGATCTTTGGTATGAGATCAGAGTGGATTCTAGATGTTGCAGTAGCCTTACTAGCTGAAGTTGCAGTACTCTTAATGCAGCTGCTTAGAATAAACAATATTGAGGAATAATTGGAATCAAGAGAGTTTAAATTGTACTTGATGTCTTTTTCTTTGTAGAAACACCTCATTCTACTGATAAAGGGGCTGTGCACGGGCTGCAGCCGCCTAGATCGAACGGAAATTATTACCTTCACAGCAATGATGAAATCGGCCAAGCTGCCTCAGACTGTCAAAACCCTCTCTGATGGTAAGTGTTTTAATTTACGGTTATATCACTGTGGCACTTGAGTTAGGCATTGAAAATACTATCTTTTTGGTGTATGAAATGATGTTTTGCTGTTTGCCCTGCAGTAGAGGACCAGAAGGAGCTGGCCTCCCCGGTGAGTCCAGAACTAAGACAGAAAGAAGTGCAGATGAACTTCCTCAATCAGTTGACATCAGTCTTTAACCCTAGAGTCTCATCATCACCATCTGTCACGCCAGAGACACAGGTAAACAAACAGCCCTAGAACAGAAGCAGTATGAATTTTAGCATTAATAACATTGGTGCAGGCAAGGACAGAGGGCAGTAAGTGGTAGTTTTTTAATACACATGTGTAAAGAAAACCTTTCTTGAGTATTTAAATCCTGCTTGTATGTTGATGAATGGCAAATGAGAAAATACTGTTTGCATTGTATTGGCAATAGTAGTTTTGGAAGCTAATGTTCAGTGATATTCATAGCTCTTTTGAGTTCTGCTGCTGATGTGCCTTGCTGCTGTATAGAGGCTTACTGCAATACCGTATATTTTTAATGCTTCCATGATATATTTAGTATGTGATTGCTTTTAGGTGGAGGGAGAGAGTGAGGATCAAGCTTCCACAGATCAAACCTCTGCGGCAAAGACAAAAAGTATATTCATCGCTCAGAATGTAGCCAGCCTGCAAGAACTTGGTGAGAATCAGCTTTTTAGCATCGGGGGAAAAAAAATGATAGAGCAAATGACTCTCCAGTGTTACACCTTAGAGCTCTGAATGGGAAGAAACGTCCTGACCTAAAGCGTTTGTTCTTTAGGACTCACTCGGTTGCATGCTGATGTTGCCAAGGGAGGTTGTGGCTGTAATGTAGTTTTCTTCATTGCAGAGGCGATGAGCTCATTATATTTGTATGTAGTAGCTTTGTTTTTTGGGGGAAAAAAAGGTGGATGGTGTGAAATAGCCTATGGGATGGATTACTGAGCAGGTGTGAATTAGACCTGGTGCACACAGAGCTTTGACACCCGTTACGAGTAGTGACTGAAAACTTCACCATCTGCTTTGTGTGTTGTAAACTAGTCTTTATCCTATTGCCTCATCTATGATGATATTTTCTCACCACAAAGAATAATGAAGTCAATTAGTGATGACTGTTAAATCTGTTCTGCTTAGAAGCCCTTCCATGGAACAGTAAAAATAACACTGCTATTTTTGTTTGGTAGGTGGCTCTGAAAAACTGCTGAGAGTGTGCTTGAATCTCCCATACTTTTTGCGATACATAAATCGATTTCAGGATGCGGTGTCAGCCAACTCATTTTTTATTATGCCAGCCACAGTGGCAGATGCCACTGCTGTTCGCAATGGGTAAGAGTCTGTCGTCACTCTTCTTTGGTAGATGTTGGGTACGCTGTATGAGAGAAAATAACTCTGCTAGCTATGCAGTATCAGTTATTGCGCTGCTCCTGTGAGCTGCCTGATGTGTACATTGCATCGCTGAACCTTGACATGTGTCGTTACTATAGATTTCATTCGCTGGTAATAGATGTGACCATGGCACTGGATACTCTGTCTCTGCCTGTATTGGAGCCCCTGACACCCACGCGTCTCCAAGATGTGACTGTTCTTGCTCTCAGCTGTCTCTATGCAGGTAAATGGATTTCCTGTATTTTCTTTGGAGCTTTAAGTCACTCTCGCTTTTGCTCTGCTTTGTTACCTGCACGTTTGAGGCTCAGCCCACAAGTAACCTTTATTTCTCATGAATTTGAAAGCTATGCAGCATATTGCATAGTCTGGTGACTGGGTTAATATGAAAATTGTTACAGTGATGCTGAAATTCTGATATATTCTGCGAATGTTCTCGTCAGTATCTGAGAGAAAGACTGAGTGACTCAACATCTTCTTAATAGCCTGTGATTTCTGCTCTTTTTTTTTTATGTTCAGAGCATAATATATTTTTGCAATGCTTATAGCTTTGAGTATGAAGATTGCCTTAAAAATGGTATTGAATTACATGGTAAAACATTTCCTCCTTTAATTGTTCTCATGCATTTCTGTAGGACAAAGCTTGACTCTTTTGGGGGTACTTCAGAAAGATTTTTTTAATCTGTCAGCTGTCATATTGAGTATTCCCAGCTCCGTCAACTTTGTGGGCATGTTTGATACTGCTTGTTTTAATGTGCTAAGTAGGAACATTGAGTCCCGAGACTGGCTCTTAATAAGAATGTTACCTCCACTTGTTTTCAATCAGGTGTGAGTGTGGCAACTTGCATGGCCATCCTACACGTGGGTAGCACTCAACAGGTACGAACTGGGTCAACAAGTTCCAAAGAAGAAGATTATGAAAATGATGCTGCTACTATTGTACAGAAATGTGTAAGTAGATGAGAGACTGTTTGTTGTTTCCATTCTCAGCAAGTCAAGTGCGTAGAACTTGTATTTATTTGGATTGCAATACATATCTATTATTTCTAGGCTTTAGGCTTGCTGATAAAGGAAGTAATGAGGTAGCTAACTGTAGAGGGCAAAATACAATGGTATTTGGAGTTTTTATTTTTGTTATTGCCCAGTGGAGCGCTTAAACATTACCATGGATTTGGATTTATTTGCAGCTTGAAATCTATGAAATGATTGGACAAGCCATCAGCAATTCACGCCGTGCAGGGGGTGAGGTAAGATTTGTATCTCGGGAAGCTTTTTTCACTGTTTTTGTGCTGGTATATTTTGGCATTTGGATTGACACTATTTTGTCTTTTTTCCCAACCCCCCCCTCTTCACTTTTGGAATGATAGCATTATCAGAACTTCCAGCTGCTCGGGGCTTGGTGTTTGCTAAACAGCCTCTTCCTCATCTTGAACCTCAGCCCCACGGCCTTGGCTGATAAGGGAAAGGAGAAAGATCCATTGGCTGCTCTTCGCGTCAGAGACATCATTGCTCGTACTAAGGAGGGCGTTGGGTCTCCCAAACTAGGACCTGGGAAAGGGTATGTAGACACCCCGCTGAAGTAATCATTGTCCATGTATCTAACCAGGCCCAGCAAGCAACTACTATGGACTCTTGTTGGTCTCTTGAAATTTTATCCGCATTTGTAAGTCAGGTCTTGATTCTTGAAAAGAAGTCGTCATCTTCAGTTTAGCAAAGCAGTCACTTCACTCAATTTAATTTTTTTTTTTTTTTCCCCTCCTGAAATTACATTGTATCTTTATGTTTCTGTAGGCATCAAGGGTTTGGTGTCCTGTCAGTGGTGCTAGCAAATCATGCTATCAAATTGCTGTCATCGCTCTTTCAAGATCTGCAAGTAGAGGCATTGCACAAGGTACGTAGGTAGCATGCATGTTCTTGTGAAACATTTTGCCTTCTCCACTGAAACACACTTTAAATTCTCTTTTCAATGCCGTCCTCCAGGGCTGGGAGAGTGATGGTCCTCCAGCAGTGCTGGATATCATGGCTCAAAGCACATCCATCCAGAGAATTCAGCGGCTGATAGATTCTGTACCGCTCACTAATTTGCTGCTGACTTTGCTATCTACTTCCTACAGAAAGGTAGGAACTGGCATACAGCTAGAGAACTTCTGTAGCTGAACCACTCCTACTAAGTATCATCTGCATGGAAAATTCTCACTTTACAAACTGACTATGCTAAGAAGAATTTAGAATTCTTCTTTCAGAAGCTGCGAACTGGGGCTTCTCTCTTTTTTCAGAGACTGTTAATTTGACAAATTTTTCTGTAAACTCAGTGGTATTTGTGACTTTAGTGAGAAGATGAAAAGGCTGTATTCAAAACGGATGCTTTTATGTTAGAGCTGTTATTTGAAGTGTTGCTTACAAGCTTGGCATAGATTATTTGTTTTCAACCGTCCTGCGTAATTTTTAATACAACTTAAGGGGGAGAAGCCTTGAAAAACTGTTAATAAATTGGTTGAGACAAATTTTCTAGAAGAAAACTAAAATGCATTAGGAAGTTACTCTTGTTTTCAAATTCTTATCTTTCTTAATCCTAAAATTTAACTTGTTCTGCTGTTCTTCTAAGGCTTGTGTCTTGCAGCGTCAGAGGAAGGGCTCCATGAGCAGTGATGCAAGTGCCTCCACTGATTCTAATACTTACTATGAGGATGATTTTAGCAGCACTGAGGAGGACAGCAGCCAAGGTAATAGAGTTTGCAGCAAGCAACTTAAGTCAGGATTTTACGCTGTCTTTCAGATTTAGTGGAAACCTGGCTACTGGTCTTTTGCCTTCTTGGACTGGAATGACATGTAATGCTAAAAATATGAGAAAGTTTGTAAGATCTGTTTGGCAGAATTAATGCTGACTGTACTCTTTTTACGTAAACTAAAGCCAGAGTGGCTGGGATTTGGCAGTATTTGCTTAAGAGGAGAGTGGAAATA